>NW_028114974.1:0-93421 GCF_964273445.1 Streptopelia decaocto
CATGGAAACTTTTCAAATCCCTCTCAAAATTGTTGAAATTCTCTTGAAGCTTTTAAAATTCTCTCTAGAATTTTCAAAATCCATGTCCACATGTTTACAATTTCACATAAAAAAATGGCTAAAATTCCAGTTGAAATTTTTTCAAAGTCCCTTAAAAATTTTCCAGTTTTTGTCCCAATTCTTCCCATTCCCATTGAAACTTTTCAAATCCCTCTCAAAATTGTTGAAATTCTCTTGAAGCTTTTAAAATTCTCTCTAGAATTTTCAAAATCCATGTCCGCATGTTCACAATTTCACATAAATAAATGGCTAAAATTCCAGTTGAAATTTTTTCAAAGTCCCTTCAAAATTTTCCAATTTTTGTCCCAATTCTTCCCATTCCCATGGAAACTTTTCAAATCCCTCTCAAAATTGTTGAAATTCTGTTGAAGCTTTTAAAATTCTCTCTAGAATTTTCAAAATCCATGTCCACATGTTTACAATTTCACATAAAAAAATTGCTAAAATTCCAGTTGAAATTTTTACAAAGTCCCTTAAAAATTTTCCAATTTTTGTCCCAATTCTTCCCATTCCCATTGAAACTTTTCATATCCCTCTCAAAATTGTTGAAATTCTGTTGAAGCTTTTAAAATTCTCTCTAGAATTTTCAAAATCCATGTCCACATGTTTACAATTTCACATAAAAAAATTGCTAAAATTCCAGTTGAAAATTTTTCAAAGTCCCTTAAAAATTTTCCAATTTTTGTCCCAATTCTTCCCATTCCCATTGAAACTTTTCAAATCCCTCTCAAAATTGTAGAAATTCTGTTGAAGCTTTTAAAATTCTCTCTAGAATTTTCAAAATCCATGTCCACATGTTTACAATTTCACGTCAAAAAATTGCTAAAATTCCAGTTGAAATTTTTTCAAAGTCCCTTAAAAATTTTCCAATTTTTGTCCCAATTCTTCCCATTCCCATTGAAACTTTTCAAATCCCTCTCAAAATTGTTGAAATTCTGTTGAAACTTTTAAAATTCTCTCTAGAATTTTCAAAATCCATGTCCACATGTTTACAATTTCACGTCAAAAAAATGCTAAAATTCCAGTTGAAATTTTTTCAAAGTCCCTTCAAAATTTTCCAATTTTTGTCCCAATTCTTCCCATTCCCATTGAAACTTTTCAAATCCCTCTCAAAATTGTTGAAATTCTCTTGAAGCTTTTAAAATTCTCTCTAGAATTTTCAAAATCCATGTCCACATGTTTACAATTTCACATAAAAAAATGGCTAAAATTCCAGTTGAAATTTTTTCAAAGTCCCTTAAAAATTTTCCAATTTTTGTCCCAATTCTTCCCATTCCCATTGAAACTTTTCAAATCCCTCTCAAAATTGTTGAAATTCTCTTGAAGCTTTTAAAATTCTCTCTAGAATTTTCAAAATCCATGTCCGCATGTTCACAATTTCACATAAATAAATGGCTAAAATTCCAGTTGAAATTTTTTCAAAGTCCCTTCAAAATTTTCCAATTTTTGTCCCAATTCTTCCCATTCCCATGGAAACTTTTCAAATCCCTCTCAAAATTGTTGAAATTCTGTTGAAGCTTTTAAAATTCTCTCTAGAATTTTCAAAATCCATGTCCACATGTTTACAATTTCACATAAAAAAATTGCTAAAATTCCAGTTGAAATTTTTTCAAAGTCCCTTAAAAATTTTCCAATTTTTGTCCCAATTCTTCCCATTCCCATTGAAACTTTTCAAATCCCTCTCAAAATTGTTGAAATTCTGTTGAAGCTTTTAAAATTCTCTCTAGAATTTTCAAAATCCATGTCCACATGTTTACAATTTCACATAAAAAAATTGCTAAAATTCCAGTTGAAAATTTTTCAAAGTCCCTTAAAAATTTTCCAATTTTTGTCCCAATTCTTCCCATTCCCATTGAAACTTTTCAAATCCCTCTCAAAATTGTAGAAATTCTGTTAAAGCTTTTGAAATTCTCTCTAGAATTTTCAAAATCCATGTCCACATGTTTACAATTTCACGTCAAAAAATTGCTAAAATTCCAGTTGAAATTTTTTCAAAGTCCCTTAAAAATTTTCCAATTTTTGTCCCAATTCTTCCCATTCCCATTGAAACTTTTCAAATCCCTCTCAAAATTGTTGAAATTCTGTTGAAACTTTTAAAATTCTCTCTAGAATTTTCAAAATCCATGTCCACATGTTTACAATTTCACGTCAAAAAATTGCTAAAATTCCAGTTGAAATTTTTTCAAAGTCCCTTAAAAATTTTCCAATTTTTGTCCCAATTCTTCCCATTCCCATTGAAACTTTTCAAATCCCTCTCAAAATTGTTGAAATTCTCTTGAAGCTTTTAAAATTCTCTCTAGAATTTTCAAAATCCATGGCCACATGTTTACAATTTCAGATAAAAAAATTGCTAAAATTACAGTTGAATTTTTTCAAAGTCCCTTAAAAATTTTCCAATATTTGTCCCAATTCTTCCCATTCCCATTGAAACTTTTCAAATCCCTCTCAAAATTGTTGAAATTCTGTTGAAGCTTTTAAAATTCTCTCTAGAATTTTCAAAATCCATGTCCACATGTTCACAATTTCTCATAAAAATATTGCTAAAATTCCAGTTGAAATTTTTTCAAAGTCCCTTAAAAATTTTCCAATTTTTGTCCCAATTCTTCCCATTCCCATTGAAACTTTTCAAATCCCTCTCAAAATTGTTGAAATTCTGTTGAAGCTTTTAAAATTCTCTCTAGAATTTTCAAAATCCATGTCCACACGTTTACAATTTCACGTCAAAAAATGGCTAAAATTCCAGTTGAAATTTTTTCAAAGTCCCTTAAAAATTTTCCAATTTTTGTCCCAATTCTTCCCATTCCCATTGAAACTTTTCAAATCCCTCTCAAAATTGTTGAAATTCTCTTGAAGCTTTTAAAATTCTCTCTAGAATTTTCAAAATCCATGTCCACATGTTTACAATTTCACGTCAAAAAATTGCTAAAATTCCAGTTGAAATTTTTTCAAAGTCCCTTAAAAATTTTCCAATTTTTGTCCCAATTCTTCCCATTCCCATTGAAACTTTTCAAATCCCTCTCAAAATTGTTGAAATTCTCTTGAAGCTTTTAAAATTCTCTCTAGAATTTTCAAAATCCATGTCCGCATGTTCACAATTTCACATAAATAAATGGCTAAAATTCCAGTTGAAATTTTTTCAAAGTCCCTTCAAAATTTTCCAATTTTTGTCCCAATTCTTCCCATTCCCATGGAAACTTTTCAAATCCCTCTCAAAATTGTTGAAATTCTCTTGAAGCTTTTAAAATTCTCTCTAGAATTTTCAAAATCCATGGCCACATGTTTACAATTTCACATAAAAAAATTGCTAAAATTCCAGTTGAAATTTTTACAAAGTCCCTTAAAAATTTTCCAATTTTTGTCCCAATTCTTCCCATTCCCATTGAAACTTTTCAAATCCCTCTCAAAATTGTTGAAATTCTGTTGAAGCTTTTAAAATTCTCTCTAGAATTTTCAAAATCCATGTCCACATGTTTACAATTTCACATAAAAAAATTGCTAAAATTCCAGTTGAAAATTTTTCAAAGTCCCTTAAAAATTTTCCAATTTTTGTCCCAATTCTTCCCATTCCCATTGAAACTTTTCAAATCCCTCTCAAAATTGTAGAAATTCTGTTAAAGCTTTTAAAATTCTCTCTAGAATTTTCAAAATCCATGTCCACATGTTTACAATTTCACGTCAAAAAATTGCTAAAATTCCAGTTGAAATTTTTTCAAAGTCCCTTCAAAATTTTCCAATTTTTGTCCCAATTCTTCCCATTCCCATTGAAACTTTTCAAATCCCTCTCAAAATTGTTGAAATTCTGTTGAAACTTTTAAAATTCTCTCTAGAATTTTCAAAATCCATGTCCACATGTTTACAATTTCACGTCAAAAAAATGCTAAAATTCCAGTTGAAATTTTTTCAAAGTCCCTTAAAAATTTTCCAATTTTTGTCCCAATTCTTCCCATTCCCATTGAAACTTTTCAAATCCCTCTCAAAATTGTTGAAATTCTCTTGAAGCTTTTAAAATTCTCTCTAGAGTTTTCAAAATCCATGGCCACATGTTTACAATTTCACGTCAAAAAAATGCTAAAATTCCAGTTGAAATTTTTTCAAAGTCCCTTAAAAATTTTCCAATTTTTGTCCCAATTCTTCCCATTCCCATTGAAACTTTTCAAATCCCTCTCAAAATTGTTGAAATTCTGTTGAAGCTTTAAAAATTCTCTCTAGAATTTTCAAAATCCATGTCCACATGTTTACAATTTCACGTCAAAAAATGGCTAAAATTCCAGTTGAAATTTTTTCAAAGTCCCTTAAAAAATTTCCAATTTTTGTCCCAATTCTTCCCATTCCCATTGAAACTTTTCAAATCCCTCTCAAAATTGTTGAAATTCTGTTGAAGCTTTTAAAATTCTCTCTAGAATTTTCAAAATCCATGGCCACATGTTTACAATTTCACGTCAAAAAATGGCTAAAATTCCAGTTGAAATTTTTTCAAAGTCCCTTAAAAATTTTCCAATTTTTGTCCCAATTCTTCCCATTCCCATTGAAACTTTTCAAATCCCTCTCAAAATTGTTGACATTCTCTTGAAGCTTTTAAAATTCTCTCTAGAATTTTCAAAATCCATGGCCACATGTTTACAATTTCACATAAAAAAATTGCTAAAATTCCAGTTGAAATTTTTTCAAAGTCCCTTAAAAATTTTCCAATTTTTGTCCCAATTCTTCCCATTCCCATGGAAACTTTTCAAATCCCTCTCAAAATTGTTGAAATTCTGTTGAAGCTTTTAAATTCTCTCTAGAATTTTCAAAATCCATGGCCACATGTTTACAATTTCACGTCAAAAAATTGCTGAAATTACAGTTGAAATTTTTTCAAAGTCCCTTAAAAATTTTCCAATTTTTGTCCCAATTCTTCCCATTCCCATTGAAACTTTTCAAATCCCTCTCAAAATTGTTAACATTCTCTTGAAGCTTTTAAAATTCTCTCTAGAATTTTCAAAATCCATGTCCACATGTTTACAATTTCACATAAAAAAATTGCTAAAATTCCAGTTGAAATTTTTTCAAAGTCCCTGAAAAATTTTCCAATTTTTGTCCCAATTCTTCCCATTCCCATTGAAACTTTTCAAATCCCTCTCAAAATTGTTGAAATTCTCTTGAAGCTTTTAAAATTCTCTCTAGAATTTTCAAAATCCATGTCCACATGTTTACAATTTCACATAAAAAAATGGCTAAAATTCCAGTTGAAATTTTTTCAAAGTCCCTTAAAAATTTTCCAATTTTTGTCCCAATTCTTCCCATTCCCATTGAAACTTTTCAAATCCCTCTCAAAATTGTTGAAATTCTCTTGAAGCTTTTAAAATTCTCTCTAGAATTTTCAAAATCCATGTCCGCATGTTCACAATTTCACATAAATAAATGGCTAAAATTCCAGTTGAAATTTTTTCAAAGTCCCTTCAAAATTTTCCAATTTTTGTCCCAATTCTTCCCATTCCCATTGAAACTTTTCAAATCCCTCTCAAAATTGTTGAAATTCTGTTGAAGCTTTTAAAATTCTCTCTAGAATTTTCAAAATCCATGTCCACATGTTTACAATTTCACATAAAAAAATTGCTAAAATTCCAGTTGAAATTTTTACAAAGTCCCTTAAAAATTTTCCAATTTTTGTCCCAATTCTTCCCATTCCCATTGAAACTTTTCAAATCCCTCTCAAAATTGTTGAAATTCTGTTGAAGCTTTTAAAATTCTCTCTAGAATTTTCAAAATCCATGTCCACATGTTTACAATTTCACATAAAAAAATTGCTAAAATTCCAGTTGAAAATTTTTCAAAGTCCCTTAAAAATTTTCCAATTTTTGTCCCAATTCTTCCCATTCCCATTGAAACTTTTCAAATCCCTCTCAAAATTGTTGAAATTCTGTTGAAACTTTTAAAATTCTCTCTAGAATTTTCAAAATCCATGTCCACATGTTTACAATTTCACGTCAAAAAAATGCTAAAATTCCAGTTGAAATTTTTTCAAAGTCCCTTAAAAATTTTCCAATTTTTGTCCCAATTCTTCCCATTCCCATTGAAACTTTTCAAATCCCTCTCAAAATTGTTGAAATTCTCTTGAAGCTTTTAAAATTCTCTCTAGAGTTTTCAAAATCCATGGCCACATGTTTACAATTTCACGTCAAAAAAATGCTAAAATTCCAGTTGAAATTTTTTCAAAGTCCCTTAAAAATTTTCCAATTTTTGTCCCAATTCTTCCCATTCCCATTGAAACTTTTCAAATCCCTCTCAAAATTGTTGAAATTCTGTTGAAGCTTTAAAAATTCTCTCTAGAATTTTCAAAATCCATGTCCACATGTTTACAATTTCACGTCAAAAAATGGCTAAAATTCCAGTTGAAATTTTTTCAAAGTCCCTTAAAAAATTTCCAATTTTTGTCCCAATTCTTCCCATTCCCATTGAAACTTTTCAAATCCCTCTCAAAATTGTTGAAATTCTGTTGAAGCTTTTAAAATTCTCTCTAGAATTTTCAAAATCCATGGCCACATGTTTACAATTTCACGTCAAAAAATGGCTAAAATTCCAGTTGAAATTTTTTCAAAGTCCCTTAAAAATTTTCCAATTTTTGTCCCAATTCTTCCCATTCCCATTGAAACTTTTCAAATCCCTCTCAAAATTGTTAACATTCTCTTGAAGCTTTTAAAATTCTCTCTAGAATTTTCAAAATCCATGGCCACATGTTTACAATTTCAGATAAAAAAATTGCTAAAATTCCAGTTGAAATTTTTTAAAAGTCCCTTAAAAATTTTCCAATTTTTGTCCCAATTCTTCCCATTCCCATTGAAATTTTTCAAATCCCTCTCAAAATTGTTGAAATTCTCTTGAAGCTTTTAAAATTCTCTCTAGAATTTTCAAAATCCATGTCCACATGTTTACAATTTCACATAAAAAAATGGCTAAAATTCCAGTTGAATTTTTTCAAAGTCCCTTAAAAATTTTCCAATTTTTGTCCCAATTCTTCCCATTCCCATTGAAACTTTTCAAATCCCTTTCAAAATTGTTGAAATTCTCTTGAAACTTTTAAAATTCTCTCTAGAATTTTCAAAATCCATGTCCACATGTTTACAATTTCACGTCAAAAAATGGCTAAAATTCCAGTTGAAATTTTTTCAAAGTCCCTTAAAAATTTTCCAATTTTTGTCCCAATTCTTCCCATTCCCATTGAAACTTTTCAAATCCCTCTCAAAATTGTTGAAATTCTGTTGAAGCTTTTAAAATTCTCTCTAGAATTTTCAAAATCCATGTCCACATGTTCACAATTTCTCATAAAAATATTGCTAAAATTCCAGTTCAAATTTTTTCAAAGTCCCTTCAAAATTTTCCAATTTTTGTCCCAATTCTTCCCATTCCCATTGAAACTTTTCAAATCCCTCTCAAAATTGTTGAAATTCTCTTGAAGCTTTTAAAATTCTCTCTAGAATTTTCAAAATCCATGTCCACATGTTTACAATTTCACGTCAAAAAATGGCTAAAATGCCAGTTGAAATTTTTTCAAAGTCCCTTAAAAATTTTCCAATTTTTGTCCCAATTCTTCCCATTCCCATTGAAACTTTTCAAATCCCTCTCAAAATTGTTGAAATTCTGTTGAAGCTTTTAAAATTCTCTCTAGAATTTTCAAAATCCATGTCCGCATGTTCACAATTTCACATAAATAAATGGCTAAAATTCCAGTTGAAATTTTTTCAAAGTCCCTTAAAAATTTTCCAATTTTTGTCCCAATTCTTCCCATTCCCATTGAAACTTTTCAAATCCCTCTCAAAATTGTTGAAATTCTGTTGAAGCTTTTAAAATTCTCTCTAGAATTTTCAAAATCCATGTCCACATGTTTACAATTTCACATAAAAAAATTGCTAAAATTCCAGTTGAAAATTTTTCAAAGTCCCTTAAAAATTTTCCAATTTTTGTCCCAATTCTTCCCATTCCCATTGAAACTTTTCAAATCCCTCTCAAAATTGTAGAAATTCTGTTAAAGCTTTTGAAATTCTCTCTAGAATTTTCAAAATCCATGTCCACATGTTTACAATTTCACGTCAAAAAATTGCTAAAATTCCAGTTGAAATTTTTTCAAAGTCCCTTAAAAATTTTCCAATTTTTGTCCCAATTCTTCCCATTCCCATTGAAACTTTTCAAATCCCTCTCAAAATTGTTGAAATTCTGTTGAAACTTTTAAAATTCTCTCTAGAATTTTCAAAATCCATGTCCACATGTTTACAATTTCACGTCCAAAAAATGCTAAAATTCCAGTTGAAATTTTTTCAAAGTCCCTTAAAAATTTTCCAATTTTTGTCCCAATTCTTCCCATTCCCATTGAAACTTTTCAAATCCCTCTCAAAATTGTTGAAATTCTCTTGAAGCTTTTAAAATTCTCTCTAGAATTTTCAAAATCCATGGCCACATGTTTACAATTTCACGTCAAAAAAATGCTAAAATTCCAGTTGAAATTTTTTCAAAGTCCCTTCAAAATTTTCCAATTTTTGTCCCAATTCTTCCCATTCCCATTGAAACTTTTCAAATCCCTCTCAAAATTGTTGAAATTCTGTTGAAGCTTTAAAAATTCTCTCTAGAATTTTCAAAATCCATGTCCACATGTTTACAATTTCACGTCAAAAAATGGCTAAACTTCCAGTTGAAATTTTTTCAAAGTCCCTTAAAAAATTTCCAATTTTTGTCCCAATTCTTCCCATTCCCATTGAAACTTTTCAAATCCCTCTCAAAATCGTTGAAATTCTGTTGAAGCTTTTAAAATTCTCTCTAGAATTTTCAAAATCCATGGCCACATGTTTACAATTTCACGTCAAAAAATGGCTAAAATTCCAGTTGAAATTTTTTCAAAGTCCCTTAAAAATTTTCCAATTTTTGTCCCAATTCTTCCCATTCCCATTGAAACTTTTCAAATCCCTCTCAAAATTGTTGAAATTCTGTTGAAGCTTTTAAAATTCTCTCTAGAATTTTCAAAATCCATGTCCACATTTTTACAATTTCACGTAACAAAATGGCTAAAATTCCAGTTGAAATTTTTTCGAAGTCCCTTAAAAATTTTCCAATTTTTGTCCCAATTCTTCCCATTCCCATTGAAACTTTTCAAATCCCTCTCAAAATTGTTGAAATTCTCTTGAAGCTTTTAAAATTCTCTCTAGAATTTTCAAAATCCATGGCCACATGTTTACAATTTCACGTCAAAAAATTGCTAAAATTCCAGTTGAAATTTTTTCAAAGTCCCTTAAAAATTCTCCAATTTTTGTCCCAATTCTTCCCATTCCCATTGAAACTTTTCAAATCCCTCTCAAAATTGTTGAAATTCTCTTGAAGCTTTTAAAATTCTCTCTAGAATTTTCAAAATCCATGTCCACATGTTTACAATTTCATGTCAAAAAATTGCTAAAATTCCAGTTGAAATTTTTTCAAAGTCCCTTAAAAATTTTCCAATTTTTGTCCCAATTCTTCCCATTCCCATTGAAACTTTTCAAATCCCTCTCAAAATTGTTGACATTCTCTTGAAGCTTTTAAAATTCTCTCTAGAATTTTCAAAATCCATGGCCACATGTTTACAATTTCACATAAAAAAATTGCTAAAATTCCAGTTGAAATTTTTTCAAAGTCCCTTAAAAATTTTCCAATTTTTGTCCCAACTCTTCCCATTCCCATGGAAACTTTTCAAATCCCTCTCAAAATTGTTGAAATTCTGTTGAAGCTTTTAAATTCTCTCTAGAATTTTCAAAATCCATGGCCACATGTTTACAATTTCACGTCAAAAAATTGCTGAAATTACAGTTGAAATTTTTTCAAAGTCCCTTAAAAATTTTCCAATTTTTGTCCCAATTCTTCCCATTCCCATTGAAACTTTTCAAATCCCTCTCAAAATTGTTGACATTCTCTTGAAGCTTTTAAAATTCTCTCTAGAATTTTCAAAATCCATGGCCACATGTTTACAATTTCAGATAAAAAAATTGCTAAAATTCCAGTTGAAATTTTTTAAAAGTCCCTTAAAAATTTTCCAATTTTTGTCCCAATTCTTCCCATTCCCATTGAAATTTTTCAAATCCCTCTCAAAATTGTTGAAATTCTCTTGAAGCTTTTAAAATTCTCTCTAGAATTTTCAAAATCCATGTCCACATGTTTACAATTTCACATAAAAAAATGGCTAAAATTCCAGTTGAATTTTTTCAAAGTCCCTTAAAAATTTTCCAATTTTTGTCCCAATTCTTCCCATTCCCATTGAAACTTTTCAAATCCCTTTCAAAATTGTTGAAATTCTGTTGAAACTTTTAAAATTCTCTCTAGAATTTTCAAAATCCATGTCCACATGTTCACAATTTCACATCAAAAAATGGCTAAAATTCCAGTTGAAATTTTTTCAAAGTCCCTGAAAAATTTTCCAATTTTTGTCCCAATTCTTCCCATTCCCATTGAAACTTTTCAAATCCCTCTCAAAATTGTTGAAATTCTGTTGAAGCTTTTAAAATTCTCTCTCGAATTTTCAAAATCCATGTCCACATGTTCACAATTTCTCATAAAAATATTGCTAAAATTCCAGTTCAAATTTTTTCAAAGTCCCTTCAAAATTTTCCAATTTTTGTCCCAATTCTTCCCATTCCCATTGAAACTTTTCAAATCCCTCTCAAAATTGTTGAAATTCTCTTGAAGCTTTTAAAATTCTCTCTAGAATTTTCAAAATCCATGTCCACATGTTTACAATTTCACATAAAAAAATTGCTAAAATTCCAGTTGAAATTTTTTCAAAGTCCCTTAAAAATTTTCCAATTTTTGTCCCAACTCTTCCCATTCCCATTGAAACTTTTCAAATCCCTCTCAAAATTGTTGAAATTCTCTTGAAGCTTTTAAAATTCTCTCTAGAATTTTCAAAATCCATGGCCACGTGTTTACAATTTCACATAAATAAATGGCTAAAATTCCAGTTGAAATTTTTTCAAAGTCCCTTCAAAATTTTCCAATTTTTGTCCCAATTCTTCCCATTCCCATTGAAACTTTTCAAATCCCTCTCAAAATTGTTGAAATTCTCTTGAAGCTTTTAAAATTCTCTCTAGAATTTTCAAAATCCATGTCCGCATGTTTACAATTTCACATAAAAAAATTGCTAAAATTCCAGTTGAAAATTTTTCAAAGTTCCTTAAAAATTTTCCAATTTTTGTCCCAATTCTTCTCATTCCCATTGAAACTTTTCAAATCCCTCTCAAAATTGTAGAAATTCTGTTAAAGCTTTTGAAATTCTCTCTAGAATTTTCAAAATCCATGTCCACATGTTTACAATTTCACGTCAAAAAATTCCTAAAATTTCAGTTGAAATTTTTTCAAAGTCCCTTAAAAATTTTCCAATTTTTGTCCCAATTCTTCCCATTCCCATTGAAACTTTTCAAATCCCTCTCAAAATTGTTGAAATTCTGTTGAAGCTTTTTAAATTCTCTCTAGAGTTTTCAAAATCCATGGCCACATGTTTACAATTTCACGTCAAAAAATTGCTAAAATTCCAGTTGAAATTTTTTCAAAGTCCCTTAAAAATTTTCCAATTTTTGTCCCAACTCTTCCCATTCCCATTGAAACTTTTCAAATCCCTCTCAAAATTGTTGAAATTCTCTTGAAGCTTTTAAAATTCTCTCTAGAATTTTCAAAATCCATGTCCACATGTTTACAATTTCACATAAAAAAATTGCTAAAATTCCAGTTGAAAATTTTTCAAAGTCCCTTCAAAATTTTCCAATTTTTGTCCCAATTCTTCCCATTCCCATTGAAACTTTTCAAATCCCTCTCAAAATTGTAGAAATTCTGTTAAAGCTTTTGAAATTCTCTCTAGAATTTTCAAAATCCATGTCCACATGTTTACAATTTCACGTCAAAAAATTGCTAAAATTCCAGTTGAAATTTTTTCAAAGTCCCTTAAAAATTTTCCAATTTTTGTCCCAATTCTTCCCATTCCCATTGAAACTTTTCAAATCCCTCTCAAAATTGTTGAAATTCTGTTGAAACTTTTAAAATTCTCTCTAGAATTTTCAAAATCCATGTCCACATGTTTACAATTTCACGTCCAAAAAATGCTAAAATTCCAGTTGAAATTTTTTCAAAGTCCCTTAAAAATTTTCCAATTTTTGTCCCAATTCTTCCCATTCCCATTGAAACTTTTCAAATCCCTCTCAAAATTGTTGAAATTCTCTTGAAGCTTTTAAAATTCTCTCTAGAATTTTCAAAATCCATGGCCACATGTTTACAATTTCACGTCAAAAAAATGCTAAAATTCCAGTTGAAATTTTTTCAAAGTCCCTTCAAAATTTTCCAATTTTTGTCCCAATTCTTCCCATTCCCATTGAAACTTTTCAAATCCCTCTCAAAATTGTTGAAATTCTGTTGAAGCTTTAAAAATTCTCTCTAGAATTTTCAAAATCCATGTCCACATGTTTACAATTTCACGTCAAAAAATGGCTAAACTTCCAGTTGAAATTTTTTCAAAGTCCCTTAAAAAATTTCCAATTTTTGTCCCAATTCTTCCCATTCCCATTGAAACTTTTCAAATCCCTCTCAAAATCGTTGAAATTCTGTTGAAGCTTTTAAAATTCTCTCTAGAATTTTCAAAATCCATGGCCACATGTTTACAATTTCACGTCAAAAAATGGCTAAAATTCCAGTTGAAATTTTTTCAAAGTCCCTTAAAAATTTTCCAATTTTTGTCCCAATTCTTCCCATTCCCATTGAAACTTTTCAAATCCCTCTCAAAATTGTTGAAATTCTGTTGAAGCTTTTAAAATTCTCTCTAGAATTTTCAAAATCCATGTCCACATTTTTACAATTTCACGTAACAAAATGGCTAAAATTCCAGTTGAAATTTTTTCGAAGTCCCTTAAAAATTTTCCAATTTTTGTCCCAATTCTTCCCATTCCCATTGAAACTTTTCAAATCCCTCTCAAAATTGTTGAAATTCTCTTGAAGCTTTTAAAATTCTCTCTAGAATTTTCAAAATCCATGGCCACATGTTTACAATTTCACGTCAAAAAATTGCTAAAATTCCAGTTGAAATTTTTTCAAAGTCCCTTAAAAATTCTCCAATTTTTGTCCCAATTCTTCCCATTCCCATTGAAACTTTTCAAATCCCTCTCAAAATTGTTGAAATTCTGTTGAAGCTTTTAAAATTCTCTCTAGAATTTTCAAAATCCATGTCCACATGTTTACAATTTCATGTCAAAAAATTGCTAAAATTCCAGTTGAAATTTTTTCAAAGTCCCTTAAAAATTTTCCAATTTTTGTCCCAATTCTTCCCATTCCCATTGAAACTTTTCAAATCCCTCTCAAAATTGTTGACATTCTCTTGAAGCTTTTAAAATTCTCTCTAGAATTTTCAAAATCCATGGCCACATGTTTACAATTTCACATAAAAAAATTGCTAAAATTCCAGTTGAAATTTTTTCAAAGTCCCTTAAAAATTTTCCAATTTTTGTCCCAACTCTTCCCATTCCCATGGAAACTTTTCAAATCCCTCTCAAAATTGTTGAAATTCTGTTGAAGCTTTTAAATTCTCTCTAGAATTTTCAAAATCCATGGCCACATGTTTACAATTTCACGTCAAAAAATTGCTGAAATTACAGTTGAAATTTTTTCAAAGTCCCTTAAAAATTTTCCAATTTTTGTCCCAATTCTTCCCATTCCCATTGAAACTTTTCAAATCCCTCTCAAAATTGTTGACATTCTCTTGAAGCTTTTAAAATTCTCTCTAGAATTTTCAAAATCCATGGCCACATGTTTACAATTTCAGATAAAAAAATTGCTAAAATTCCAGTTGAAATTTTTTAAAAGTCCCTTAAAAATTTTCCAATTTTTGTCCCAATTCTTCCCATTCCCATTGAAATTTTTCAAATCCCTCTCAAAATTGTTGAAATTCTCTTGAAGCTTTTAAAATTCTCTCTAGAATTTTCAAAATCCATGTCCACATGTTTACAATTTCACATAAAAAAATGGCTAAAATTCCAGTTGAATTTTTTCAAAGTCCCTTAAAAATTTTCCAATTTTTGTCCCAATTCTTCCCATTCCCATTGAAACTTTTCAAATCCCTTTCAAAATTGTTGAAATTCTGTTGAAACTTTTAAAATTCTCTCTAGAATTTTCAAAATCCATGTCCACATGTTCACAATTTCACATCAAAAAATGGCTAAAATTCCAGTTGAAATTTTTTCAAAGTCCCTGAAAAATTTTCCAATTTTTGTCCCAATTCTTCCCATTCCCATTGAAACTTTTCAAATCCCTCTCAAAATTGTTGAAATTCTGTTGAAGCTTTTAAAATTCTCTCTCGAATTTTCAAAATCCATGTCCACATGTTCACAATTTCTCATAAAAATATTGCTAAAATTCCAGTTCAAATTTTTTCAAAGTCCCTTCAAAATTTTCCAATTTTTGTCCCAATTCTTCCCATTCCCATTGAAACTTTTCAAATCCCTCTCAAAATTGTTGAAATTCTGTTGAAGCTTTTAAAATTCTCTCTAGAATTTTCAAAATCCATGTCCACATGTTTACAATTTCACATAAAAAAATTGCTAAAATTCCAGTTGAAATTTTTTCAAAGTCCCTTAAAAATTTTCCAATTTTTGTCCCAACTCTTCCCATTCCCATTGAAACTTTTCAAATCCCTCTCAAAATTGTTGAAATTCTCTTGAAGCTTTTAAAATTCTCTCTAGAATTTTCAAAATCCATGGCCACGTGTTTACAATTTCACATAAATAAATGGCTAAAATTCCAGTTGAAATTTTTTCAAAGTCCCTTCAAAATTTTCCAATTTTTGTCCCAATTCTTCCCATTCCCATTGAAACTTTTCAAATCCCTCTCAAAATTGTTGAAATTCTCTTGAAGCTTTTAAAATTCTCTCTAGAATTTTCAAAATCCATGTCCGCATGTTTACAATTTCACATAAAAAAATTGCTAAAATTCCAGTTGAAAATTTTTCAAAGTTCCTTAAAAATTTTCCAATTTTTGTCCCAATTCTTCTCATTCCCATTGAAACTTTTCAAATCCCTCTCAAAATTGTAGAAATTCTGTTAAAGCTTTTGAAATTCTCTCTAGAATTTTCAAAATCCATGTCCACATGTTTACAATTTCACGTCAAAAAATTCCTAAAATTTCAGTTGAAATTTTTTCAAAGTCCCTTAAAAATTTTCCAATTTTTGTCCCAATTCTTCCCATTCCCATTGAAACTTTTCAAATCCCTCTCAAAATTGTTGAAATTCTGTTGAAGCTTTTTAAATTCTCTCTAGAGTTTTCAAAATCCATGTCCACATGTTTACAATTTCACGTCAAAAAATTGCTAAAATTCCAGTTGAAATTTTTTCAAAGTCCCTTAAAAATTTTCCAATTTTTGTCCCAACTCTTCCCATTCCCATTGAAACTTTTCAAATCCCTCTCAAAATTGTTGAAATTCTCTTGAAGCTTTTAAAATTCTCTCTAGAATTTTCAAAATCCATGGCCACGTGTTTACAATTTCACATAAATAAATGGCTAAAATTCCAGTTGAAATTTTTTCAAAGTCCCTTCAAAATTTTCCAATTTTTGTCCCAATTCTTCCCATTCCCATTGAAACTTTTCAAATCCCTCTCAAAATTGTTGAAATTCTCTTGAAGCTTTTAAAATTCTCTCTAGAATTTTCAAAATCCATGTCCGCATGTTTACAATTTCACATAAAAAAATTGCTAAAATTCCAGTTGAAAATTTTTCAAAGTCCCTTAAAAATTTTCCAATTTTTGTCCCAATTCTTCCCATTCCCATTGTAACTTTTCAAATCCCTCTCAAAATTGTAGAAATTCTGTTAAAGCTTTTGAAATTCTCTCTAGAATTTTCAAAATCCATGTCCACATGTTTACAATTTCACGTCAAAAAATTCCTAAAATTTCAGTTGAAATTTTTTCAAAGTCCCTTAAAAATTTTCCAATTTTTGTCCCAATTCTTCCCATTCCCATTGAAACTTTTCAAATCCCTCTCAAAATTGTTGAAATTCTGTTGAAGCTTTTTAAATTCTCTCTAGAGTTTTCAAAATCCATGTCCACATGTTTACAATTTCACGTCAAAAAATGGCTAAAATTCCAGTTGAAATTTTTTCAAAGTCCCTTAAAAATTTTCCAATTTTTTTCCCAATTCTTCCCATTCCCATTGAAACTTTTCAAATCCCTCTCAAAATTGTTGAAATTCTGTTGAAGCTTTTAAAATTCTCTCTAGAATTTTCAAAATCCATGTCCACATGTTTACAATTTCACGTCAAAAAATGGCTAAAATTCCAGTTGAAATTTTTTCAAAGTCCCTTCAAAATTTTCCAATTTTTGTCCCAATTCTTCCCATTCCCATTGAAACTTTTCAAATCCCTCTCAAAATTGTTGAAATTCTCTTGAAGCTTTTAAAATTCTCTCTAGAATTTTCAAAATCCATGGCCACATGTTTACAATATCACATAAAAAAATGGCTAAAATTCCAGTTGAAATTTTTTCAAAGTCCCTGAAAAATTTTCCAATTTTTGTCCCAATTCTTCCCATTCCCATTGAAACTTTTCAAATCCCTCTCAAAATTGTTGAAATTCTGTTGAAGCTTTTAAAATTCTCTCTAGAATTTTCAAAATCCATGGCCACATGTTTACAATTTCAGATAAAAAAATTGCTAAAATTCCAGTTGAAATTTTTTAAAAGTCCCTTAAAAATTTTCCAATTTTTGTCCCAATTCTTCCCATTCCCATTGAAATTTTTCAAATCCCTCTCAAAATTGTTGAAATTCTGTTGAAGCTTTTAAAATTCTCTCTAGAATTTTCAAAATCCATGTCCACATGTTTACAATTTCACATAAAAAAATTGCTAAAATTCCAGTTGAATTTTTTCAAAGTCCCTTAAAAATTTTCCAATTTTTGTCCCAATTCTTCCCATTCCCATTGAAACTTTTCAAATCCCTCTCAAAATTGTTGAAATTCTCTTGAAACTTTTAAAATTCTCTCTAGAATTTTCAAAATCCATGTCCACATGTTTACAATTTCACGTCAAAAAATTGCTAAAATTCCAGTTGAAATTTTTTCAAAGTCCCTTAAAAATTTTCAAATATTTGTCCCAATTCTTCCCATTCCCATTGAAACTTTTCAAATCCCTCTCAAAATTGTTGAAATTCTGTTGAAGCTTCTAAAATTCTCTCTAGAATTTTCAAAATCCATGTCCACATGTTCACAATTTCTCATAAAAATATTGCTAAAATTCCAGTTCAAATTTTTTCAAAGTCCCTTAAAAATTTTCCAATTTTTGTCCCAATTCTTCCCATTCCCATTGAAACTTTTCAAATCCCTCTCAAAATTGTTGAAATTCTGTTGAAGCTTTTAAAATTCTCTCTAGAATTTTCAAAATCCATGTCCACATGTTTACAATTTCACATAAAAAAATTGCTAAAATTCCAGTTGAATTTTTTCAAAGTCCCTTAAAAATTTTCCAATTTTTGTCCCAATTCTTCCCATTCCCATTGAAACTTTTCAAATCCCTCTCAAAATTGTTGAAATTCTGTTGAAGCTTTTAAAATTCTCTCTAGAATTTTCAAAATCCATGTCCACATGTTTACAATTTCTCATAAAAATATTGCTAAAATTCCAGTTCAAATTTTTTCAAAGTCCCTTAAAAATTTTCCAATTTTTGTCCCAATTCTTCCCATTCCCATTGAAACTTTTCAAATCCCTCTCAAAATTGTTGAAATTCTGTTGAAGCTTTTAAAATTCTCTCTAGAATTTTCAAAATCCATGTCCACATGTTTACAATTTCACATAAAAAAATTGCTAAAATTCCAGTTGAAATTTTTTCAAAGTCCCTTCAAAATTTTCCAATTTTTGTCCCAATTCTTCCCATTCCCATGGAAACTTTTCAAATCCCTCTCAAAATTGTTGAAATTATCTTGAAGCTTTTAAAATTCTCTCTAGAATTTTCAAAATCCATGGCCACATGTTTACAATTTCACGTCAAATAATTGCTAAAATTCCAGTTGAAATTTTTTCAAAGTCCCTTAAAAATTTTCCAATTTTTGTCCCAACTCTTCCCATTCCCATTGAAACTTTTCAAATCCCTCTCAAAATTGTTGAAATTCTCTTGAAGCTTTTAAAATTCTCTCTAGAATTTTCAAAATCCATGGCCACATGTTTACAATATCACACAAAAAAATGGCTAAAATTCCAGTTGAAATTTTTTCAAAGTCCCTGAAAAATTTTCCAATTTTTGTCCCAATTCTTCCCATTCCCATTGAAACTTTTCAAATCCCTCTCAAAATTGTTGAAATTCTGTTGAAGCTTTTAAAATTCTCTCTAGAATTTTCAAAATCCATGGCCACATGTTTACAATTTCAGATAAAAAAATTGCTAAAATTCCAGTTGAAATTTTTTAAAAGTCCCTTAAAAATTTTCCATTTTCGTCCCAATTCTTCCCATTCCCATTGAAATTTTTCAAATCCCTCTCAAAATTGTTGAAATTCTGTTGAAGCTTTTAAAATTCTCTCTAGAATTTTCAAAATCCATGTCCACATGTTTACAATTTCACATAAAAAAAATTGCTAAAATTCCAGTTGAAATTTTTTCAAAGTCCCTTAAAAATTTTCCAATTTTTGTCCCAATTCTTCCCATTCCCATTGAAACTTTCCAAATCCCTCTCAAAATTGTTGAAATTCTGTTGAAACTTTTAAAATTCTCTCTAGAATTTTCAAAATCCATGTCCACATGTTTACAATTTCACGTCAAAAAATTGCTAAAATTCCAGTTGAAATTTTTTCAAAGTCCCTTAAAAATTTTCAAATATTTGTCCCAATTCTTCCCATTCCCATTGAAACTTTTCAAATCCCTCTCAAAATTGTTGAAATTCTGTTGAAGCTTTTAAAATTCTCTCTAGAATTTTCAAAATCCATGTCCACATGTTCACAATTTCTCATAAAAATATTGCTAAAATTCCAGTTCAAATTTTTTCAAAGTCCCTTAAAAATTTTCCAATTTTTGTCCCAATTCTTCCCATTCCCATGGAAACTTTTCAAATCCCTCTCAAAATTGTTGAAATTCTCTTGAAGCTTTTAAAATTCTCTCTAGAATTTTCAAAATCCATGTCCACATGTTTACAATTTCACGTCAAAAAATTGCTAAAATTCCAGTTGAAATTTTTTAAAAGTCCCTTAAAAATTTTCCAATTTTTGTCCCAATTCTTCCTATTCCCATTGAAACTTTTCAAATCCCTCTCAAAATTGTTGAAATTCTCTTGAAGCTTTTAAAATTCTCTCTAGAATTTTCAAAATCCATGTCCACATGTTTACAATTTCACATAAAAAAATTGCTAAAATTCCAGTTCAATTTTTTCAAAGTCCCTTAAAAATTTTCCAATTTTTGTCCCAATTCTTCCCATTCCCATTGAAACTTTTCAAATCCCTTTCAAAATTGTTGAAATTCTGTTGAAACTTTTAAAATTCTCTCTAGAATTTTCAAAATCCATGTCCACATGTTTACAATTTCTCATAAAAATATTGCTAAAATTCCAGTTCAAATTTTTTCAAAGTCCCTTAAAAATTTTCCAATTTTTGTCCCAATTCTTCCCATTCCCATTGAAACTTTTCAAATCCCTCTCAAAATTGTTGAAATTCTCTTGAAGCTTTTAAAATTCTCTCTAGAATTTTCAAAATCCATGGCCACATGTTTACAATTTCACATAAAAAAATTGCTAAAATTCCAGTTGAAATTTTTTCAAAGTCCCTTCAAAATTTTCCAATTTTTGTCCCAATTCTTCCCATTCCCATGGAAACTTTTCAAATCCCTCTCAAAATTGTTGAAATTCTCTTGAAGCTTTTAAAATTCTCTCTAGAATTTTCAAAATCCATGGCCACATGTTTACAATTTCACGTCAAATAATTGCTAAAATTCCAGTTGAAATTTTTTCAAAGTCCCTTAAAAATTTTCCAATTTTTGTCCCAATTCTTCCCATTCCCATTGAAACTTTTCAAATCCCTCTCAAAATTGTTGAAATTCTGTTGAAGCTTTTAAAATTCTCTCTAGAATTTTCAAAATCCATGGCCACATGTTTACAATTTCACGTCAAAAAATGGCTAAAATTCCAGTTGAAATTTTTTCAAAGTCCCTTAAAAATTTTCCAATTTTTGTCCCAATTCTTCCCATTCCCATTGAAACTTTTCAAATCCCTCTCAAAATTGTTGAAATTCTCTTGAAACTTTTAAAATTCTCTCTAGAATTTTCAAAATCCATGGCCACATGTTTACAATTTCACATAAAAAAATTGCTAAAATTCCAGTTGAAATTTTTTCAAAGTCCCTTAAAAATTTTGCAATTTTTGTCCCAATTCTTCCCATTCCCATTGAAACTTTTCAAATCCCTCTCAAAATTGTTGAAATTCTCTTGAAGCTTTTAAAATTCTCTCTAGAATTTTCAAAATCCATGGCCACATGTTTACAATTTCACATAAAAAAATGCTAAAATTCCAGTTGAAATTTTTTCAAAGTCCCTTAAAAATTTTCCAATTTTTGTCCCAATTCTTCCCATTCCCATTGAAACTTTTCAAATCCCTCTCAAAATTGTTGAAATTCTGTTGAAACTTTTAAAATTCTCTCTAGAATTTTCAAAATCCATGTCCACATGTTTACAATTTCACGTCAAAAATTGCTAAAATTCCAGTTGAAATTTTTTCAAAGTCCCTTAAAAATTTTCCAATTTTTGTCCCAATTCTTCCCATTCCCATTGAAACTTTTCAAATCCCTCTCAAAATTGTTGAAATTCTGTTGAAGCTTTTAAAATTCTCTCTAGAATTTTCAAAATCCATGTCCACATGTTCACAATTTCTCATAAAAATATTGCTAAAATTCCAGTTCAAATTTTTTCAAAGTCCCTTAAAAATTTTCCAATTTTTGTCCCAATTCTTCCCATTCCCATGGAAACTTTTCAAATCCCTCTCAAAATTGTTGAAATTCTGTTGAAGCTTTTAAAATTCTCTCTAGAATTTTCAAAATCCATGTCCACATGTTTACAATTTCACATAAAAAAATTGCTAAAATTCCAGTTGAAATTTTTTAAAAGTCCCTTAAAAATTTTCCAATTTTTGTCCCAATTCTTCCTATTCCCATTGAAACTTTTCAAATCCCTCTCAAAATTGTTGAAATTCTGTTGAAGCTTTTAAAATTCTCTCTAGAATTTTCAAAATCCATGTCCACATGTTTACAATTTCACGTCAAAAAATTGCTAAAATTCCAGTTGAAATTTTTTCAAAGTCCCTTAAAAATTTTCCAATTTTTGTCCCAATTCTTCCCATTCCCATGGAAACTTTTCAAATCCCTCTCAAAATTGTTGAAATTCTCTTGAAGCTTTTAAAATTCTCTCTAGAATTTTCAAAATCCATGGCCACATGTTTACAATTTCACATAAAAAAATTGCTAAAATTCCAGTTGAAATTTTTTCAAAGTCCCTTAAAAATTTTCCAATTTTTGTCCCAATTCTTCCCATTCCCATGGAAACTTTTCAAATCCCTCTCAAAATTGTTGAAATTCTCTTGAAGCTTTTAAAATTCTCTCTAGAATTTTCAAAATCCATGGCCACATGTTTACAATTTCACATAAAAAAATTGCTAAAATTCCAGTTGAAATTTTTTCAAAGTCCCTTCAAAATTTTCCAATTTTTGTCCCAATTCTTCCCATTCCCATGGAAACTTTTCAAATCCCTCTCAAAATTGTTGAAATTCTCTTGAAGCTTTTAAAATTCTCTCTAGAATTTTCAAAATCCATGGCCACATGTTTACAATTTCACGTCAAATAATTGCTAAAATTCCAGTTGAAATTTTTTCAAAGTCCCTTAAAAATTTTCCAATTTTTGTCCCAATTCTTCCCATTCCCATTGAAACTTTTCAAATCCCTCTCAAAATTGTTGAAATTCTGTTGAAGCTTTTAAAATTCTCTCTAGAATTTTCAAAATCCATGGCCACATGTTTACAATTTCACGTCAAAAAATGGCTAAAATTCCAGTTGAAATTTTTTCAAAGTCCCTTAAAAATTTTCCAATTTTTGTCCCAATTCTTCCCATTCCCATTGAAACTTTTCAAATCCCTCTCAAAATTGTTGAAATTCTCTTGAAACTTATAAAATTCTCTCTAGAATTTTCAAAATCCATGGCCACATGTTTACAATTTCACATAAAAAAATTGCTAAAATTCCAGTTGAAATTTTTTCAAAGTCCCTTAAAAATTTTGCAATTTTTGTCCCAATTCTTCCCATTCCCATTGAAACTTTTCAAATCCCTCTCAAAATTGTTGAAATTCTCTTGAAGCTTTTAAAATTCTCTCTAGAATTTTCAAAATCCATGGCCACATGTTTACAATTTCACATAAAAAAATGCTAAAATTCCAGTTGAAATTTTTTCAAAGTCCCTTAAAAATTTTCCAATTTTTGTCCCAATTCTTCCCATTCCCATTGAAACTTTTCAAATCCCTCTCAAAATTGTTGAAATTCTGTTGAAACTTTTAAAATTCTCTCTAGAATTTTCAAAATCCATGTCCACATGTTTACAATTTCACGTCAAAAAATTGCTAAAATTCCAGTTGAAATTTTTTCAAAGTCCCTTAAAAATTTTCCAATTTTTGTCCCAATTCTTCCCATTCCCATTGAAACTTTTCAAATCCCTCTCAAAATTGTTGAAATTCTGTTGAAGCTTTTAAAATTCTCTCTAGAATTTTCAAAATCCATGTCCACATGTTCACAATTTCTCATAAAAATATTGCTAAAATTCCAGTTCAAATTTTTTCAAAGTCCCTTAAAAATTTTCCAATTTTTGTCCCAATTCTTCCCATTCCCATGGAAACTTTTCAAATCCCTCTCAAAATTGTTGAAATTCTGTTGAAGCTTTTAAAATTCTCTCTAGAATTTTCAAAATCCATGTCCACATGTTTACAATTTCACATAAAAAAATTGCTAAAATTCCAGTTGAAATTTTTTAAAAGTCCCTTAAAAATTTTCCAATTTTTGTCCCAATTCTTCCTATTCCCATTGAAACTTTTCAAATCCCTCTCAAAATTGTTGAAATTCTGTTGAAGCTTTTAAAATTCTCTCTAGAATTTTCAAAATCCATGTCCACATGTTTACAATTTCACGTCAAAAAATTGCTAAAATTCCAGTTGAAATTTTTTCAAAGTCCCTTAAAAATTTTCCAATTTTTGTCCCAATTCTTCCCATTCCCATGGAAACTTTTCAAATCCCTCTCAAAATTGTTGAAATTCTCTTGAAGCTTTTAAAATTCTCTCTAGAATTTTCAAAATCCATGGCCACATGTTTACAATTTCACATAAAAAAATTGCTAAAATTCCAGTTGAAATTTTTTCAAAGTCCCTTAAAAATTTTCCAATTTTTGTCCCAATTCTTCCCATTCCCATGGAAACTTTTCAAATCCCTCTCAAAATTGTTGAAATTCTCTTGAAGCTTTTAAAATTCTCTCTAGAATTTTCAAAATCCATGGCCACATGTTTACAATTTCACATAAAAAAATTGCTAAAATTCCAGTTGAAATTTTTTCAAAGTCCCTTCAAAATTTTCCAATTTTTGTCCCAATTCTTCCCATTCCCATGGAAACTTTTCAAATCCCTCTCAAAATTGTTGAAATTCTCTTGAAACTTTTAAAATTCTCTCTAGAATTTTCAAAATCCATGGCCACATGTTTACAATTTCACATAAAAAAATTGCTAAAATTCCAGTTGAAATTTTTTCAAAGTCCCTTAAAAATTTTCCAATTTTTGTCCCAATTCTTCCCATTCCCATTGAAACTTTTCAAATCCCTCTCAAAATTGTTGAAATTCTCTTGAAGCTTTTAAAATTCTCTCTAGAATTTTCAAAATCCATGGCCACATGTTTACAATTTCACATAAAAAAATGCTAAAATTCCAGTTGAAATTTTTTCAAAGTCCCTTAAAAATTTTCCAATTTTTGTCCCAATTCTTCCCATTCCCATTGAAACTTTTCAAATCCCTCTCAAAATTGTAGAAATTCTGTTAAAGCTTTTAAAATTCTCTCTAGAATTTTCAAAATCCATGGCCACATGTTTACAATTTCACGTCAAAAAATTGCTAAAATTCCAGTTGAAATTTTTTCAAAGTCCCTTAAAAATTTTCCAATTTTTGTCCCATTTCTTCCCATTCCCATGGAAACTTTTCAAATCCCTCTCAAAATTGTTGAAATTCTGTTGAAGCTTTTAAAATTCTCTCTAGAATTTTCAAAATCCATGGCCACATGTTTACAATTTCACATAAAAAAATGCTAAAATTCCAGTTGAAATTTTTTCAAAGTCCCTTAAAAATTTTCCAATTTTTGTCCCAATTCTTCCCATTCCCATTGAAACTTTTCAAATCCCTCTCAAAATTGTTGAAATTCTGTTGAAACTTTTAAAATTCTCTCTAGAATTTTCAAAATCCATGTCCACATGTTTACAATTTCACGTCAAAAAATTGCTAAAATTCCAGTTGAAATTTTTTCAAAGTCCCTTAAAAATTTTCAAATATTTGTCCCAATTCTTCCCATTCCCATTGAAACTTTTCAAATCCCTCTCAAAATTGTTGAAATTCTGTTGAAGCTTTTAAAATTCTCTCTAGAATTTTCAAAATCCATGTCCACATGTTCACAATTTCTCATAAAAATATTGCTAAAATTCCAGTTCAAATTTTTTCAAAGTCCCTTAAAAATTTTCCAATTTTTGTCCCAATTCTTCCCATTCCCATTGAAACTTTTCAAATCCCTCTCAAAATTGTTGAAATTCTGTTGAAGCTTTTAAAATTCTCTCTAGAATTTTCAAAATCCATGTCCACATGTTTACAATTTCACATAAAAAAATTGCTAAAATTCCAGTTGAAATTTTTTAAAAGTCCCTTAAAAATTTTCCAATTTTTGTCCCAATTCTTCCTATTCCCATTGAAACTTTTCAAATCCCTCTCAAAATTGTTGAAATTCTCTTGAAGCTTTTAAAATTCTCTCTAGAATTTTCAAAATCCATGTCCACATGTTTACAATTTCACATAAAAAAATTGCTAAAATTCCAGTTGAATTTTTTCAAAGTCCCTTAAAAATTTTCCAATTTTTGTCCCAATTCTTCCCATTCCCTTTGAAACTTTTCAAATCCCTTTCAAAATTGTTGAAATTCTGTTGAAACTTTTAAAATTCTCTCTAGAATTTTCAAAATCCATGTCCACATGTTTACAATTTCACGTCAAAAAATTGCTAAAATTCCAGTTGAAATTTTTTCAAAGTCCCTTAAAAATTTTCCAATTTTTGTCCCAATTCTTCCCATTCCCATTGAAACTTTTCAAATCCCTTTCAAAATTGTTGAAATTCTGTTGAAGCTTTTAAAATTCTCTCTAGAATTTTCAAAATCCGTGGCCACATGTTTACAATTTCACATAAAAAAATTGCTAAAATTCCAGTTGAAATTTTTTCAAAGTCCCTTCAAAATTTTCCAATTTTTGTCCCAATTCTTCCCATTCCCATGGAAACTTTTCAAATCCCTCTCAAAATTGTTGAAATTCTCTTGAAGCTTTTAAAATTCTCTCTAGAATTTTCAAAATCCATGGCCACATGTTTACAATTTCACGTCAAATAATTGCTAAAATTCCAGTTGAAATTTTTTAAAAGTCCCTTAAAAATTTTCCAATTTTTGTCCCAATTCTTCCCATTCCCATTGAAACTTTTCAAATCCCTCTCAAAATTGTTGAAATTCTCTTGAAGCTTTTAAAATTCTCTCTAGAATTTTCAAAATCCATGGCCACATGTTTACAATTTCATGTCAAAAAATGGCTAAAATTCCAGTTGAAATTTTTTCAAAGTCCCTTAAAAATTTTCCAATTTTTGTCCCAATTCTTCCCATTCCCATTGAAACTTTTCAAATCCCTCTCAAAATTGTTGAAATTCTCTTGAAACTTTTAAAATTCTCTCTAGAATTTTCAAAATCCATGGCCACATGTTTACAATTTCACGTCAAAAAATTGCTAAAATTCCAGTTGAAATTTTTTCAAAGTCCCTGAAAAATTTTCCAATTTTTGTCCCAATTCTTCCCATTCCCATTGAAACTTTTCAAATCCCTCTCAAAATTGTTGAAATTCTCTTGAAGCTTTTAAAATTCTCTCTAGAATTTTCAAAATCCATGGCCACATGTTTACAATTTCACATAAAAAAATGCTAAAATTCCAGTTGAAATTTTTTCAAAGTCCCTTAAAAATTTTCCAATTTTTGTCCCAATTCTTCCCATTCCCATTGAAACTTTTCAAATCCCTCTCAAAATTGTAGAAATTCTGTTAAAGCTTTTAAAATTCTCTCTAGAATTTTCAAAATCCATGGCCACATGTTTACAATTTCACGTCAAAAAATTGCTAAAATTCCAGTTGAAATTTTTTCAAAGTCCCTTAAAAATTTTCCAATTTTTGTCCCATTTCTTCCCATTCCCATGGAAACTTTTCAAATCCCTTTCAAAATTGTTGAAATTCTCTTGAAACTTTTAAAATTCTCTCTAGAATTTTCAAAATCCATGTCCACATGTTTACAATTTCACGTCAAAAAATTGCTAAAATTCCAGTGGAAATTTTTTCAAAGTCCCTAAAAAATTTTCCAATATTTGTCCCAATTCTTCCCATTCCCACTGAAACTTTTCAATCCCTCTCAAAATTGTTGAAATTCTCTTGAAGCTTTTAAAATTCTCTCTAGAATTTTCAAAATCCATGTCCACATGTTTACAATTTCACGTCAAATAATTGCTAAAATTCCAGTTGAAATTTTTTCAAAGTCCCTTCAAAATTTTCCAATTTTTGTCCCAATTCTTCCCATTCCCATTGAAACTTTTCAAATCCCTCTCAAAATTGTTGAAATTCTCTTGAAGCTTTTAAAATTCTCTCTAGAATTTTCAAAATCCATGGCCACATGTTTACAATTTCACATAAAAAAATGGCTAAAATTCCAGTTGAAATTTTTTCAAAGTCCCTTAAAAATTTTCCAATTTTTGTCCCAATTCTTCCCATTCCCATTGAAACTTTTCAAATCCCTCTCAAAATTGTTGAAATTCTGTTGAAGCTTTTAAAATTCTCTCTACAATTTTCAAAATCTATGGCCACATGTTTACAATTTCACATAAAAAAATGGCTAAAATTCCAGTTGAAATTTTTTCAAAGTCCCATAAAAATTTTCCAATTTTTGTCCCAATTCTTCCCATTCCCATTGAAACTTTTCAAATCCCTCTCAAAATTGTTGAAATTCTGTTGAAGCTTTTAAAATTCTCTCTAGAATTTTCAAAATCCATGGCCACATGTTTACAATTTCACATAAAAAAATTGCTAAAATTCCAGTTGAAATTTTTTCAAAGTCCCTTAAAAATTTTCCAATTTTTGTCCCAATTCTTCCCATTCCCATTGAAACTTTTCAAATCCCTCTCAAAATTGTTGAAATTCTCTTGAAGCTTTTAAAATTCTCTCTAGAATTTTCAAAATCCATGGCCACATGTTTACAATTTCACGTCAAAAAATGGCTAAAATTCCAGTTGAAATTTTTTCAAAGTCCCTGAAAAGTTTTCCAATTTTTGTCCCAATTCTTCCCATTCCCATTGAAACATTTCAAATCCCTCTCAAAATTGTTGAAATTCTGTTGAAGCTTTTAAAATTCTCTCTAGAATTTTCAAAATCCATGGCCACATGTTTACAATTTCACGTCAAAAAATGGCTAAAATTCCAGTTGAAATTTTTTCAAAGTCCCTGAAAATTTTCCAATTTTTGTCCCAATTCTTCCCATTCCCATTGAAACTTTTCAAATCCCTCTCAAAATTGTAGAAATTCTGTTAAAGCTTTTAAAATTCTCTCTAGAATTTTCAAAATCCATGTCCACATGTTTACAATTTCACGTCAAAAAATTGCTAAAATTCCAGTTGAAATTTTTTCAAAGTCCCCTAAAAATTTTCCAATTTTTGTCCCAATTCTTCCCATTCCCATGGAAACTTTTCAAATCCCTCTCAAAATTGTTGAAATTCTCTTGAAGCTTTTAAAATTCTCTCTAGAATTTTCAAAATCCATGTCCACATGTTTACAATTTCACGTCAAAAAATTGCTAAAATTCCAGTTGAAATTTTTTCAAAGTCCCTTAGAAATTTTCCAATTTTTGTCCCAATTCTTCCCATTCCCATTGAAACTTTTCAAATCCCTCTCAAAATTGTTGAAATTCTCTTGAAGGTTTTTAAAATTCTCTCTAGAATTTTCAAAATCCATGGCCACATGTTTACAATTTCAGATAAAAAAATTGCTAAAATTCCAGTTGAAATTTTTTCAAAGTCCCTTCAAAATTTTCCAATTTTTGTCCCAATTCTTCCCATTCCCATTGAAACTTTTCAAATCCCTCTCAAAATTGTTGAAATGCTCTTGAAGCTTTTAAAATTCTCTCTAGAATTTTCAAAATCCATGGCCACATGTTTACAATTTCACATAAAAAAATTGCTAAAATTCCAGTTGAAATTTTTTCAAAGTCCCTTAAAAATTTTCCAATTTTTGTCCCAATTCTTCCCATTCCCATGGAAACTTTTCAAATCCCTCTCAAAATTGTTGAAATTCTCTTGAAGCTTTTTAAAATTCTCTCTAGAATTTTCAAAATCCATGTCCACATGTTTACAATTTCACGTCAAAAAATTGCTAAAATTCCAGTTGAAATTTTTTCAAAGTCCCTGAAAAATTTTCCAATTTTTGTCCCAATTCTTCCCATTCCCATTGAAACTTTTCAAATCCCTCTCAAAATTGTAGAAATTCAGTTAAAGCTTTTAAAATTCTCTCTAGAATTTTCAAAATCCATGTCCACATGTTTACAATTTCACGGCAAAAAATTGCTAAAATTCCAGTTGAAATTTTTTCTAAGTCCCTTAAAAATTTTCCAATTTTTGTCCCATTTCTTCCCATTCCCATGGAAACTTTTCAAATTCCTCTCAAAATTGTTGAAATTCTCTTGAAGGTTTTAAAATTCTCTCTAGAATTTTCAAAATCCATGGCCACATGTTTACAATTTCACGTAAAAAAAATGCTAAAATTCCAGTTGAAATTTTTTCAAAGTCCCTTAAAAATTTTCCAATTTTTGTCCCAATTCTTCCCATTCCCATTGAAACTTTTCAAATCCCTCTCAAAATTGTAGAAATTCTGTTAAAGCTTTTAAAATTCTCTCTAGAATTTTCAAAATCCATGTCCACATGTTTACAATTTCACGTCAAAAAATTGCTAAAATTCCAGTTGAAATTTTTTCAAAGTCCCTTAAAAATTTTCCAATTTTTGTCCCAATTCTTCCCATTCCCATTGAAATTTTTCAAATCCCTGTCAAAATTCTTGATATTCTGTTGAAGCTTTTAAAATTCTCTCTAGAATTTTCAAAATCCATGTCCACATGTTTACAATTTCACGTCAAAAAATGGCTAAAATTCCAGTTGAAATTTTTTCAAAGTCCCTGAAAAATTTTCCAATTTTTGTCCCAATTCTTCCCATTCCCATTGAAACTTTTCAAATCCCTCTCAAAATTGTTGAAATTCTCTTGAAGCTTTTAAAATTCTCTCTAGAATTTTCAAAATCCATGGCCACATGTTTACAATTTCACGTCAAAAAATGGCTAAAATTCCAGTTGAAATTTTTTCAAAGTCCCTTAAAAATTTTCCAATTTTTGTCCCAATTCTTCCCATTCCCATTGAAACTTTTCAAATCCCTTTCAAAATTGTTGAATTTCTGTTGAAGCTTTTAAAACTCTCTCTAGAATTTTCAAAATCCATGTCCACATGTTCACAATTTCTCATAAAAAAATTGCTAAAATTCCAGTTGAAATTTTTTCAAAGTCCCTTAAAAATTTTCCAATTTTTGTCCCAATTCTTCCCATTCCCATTGAAACTTTTCAAATCCCTCTCAAAATTGTTGAAATTCTCTTGAAGCTTTTAAAATTCTCTCTAGAATTTTCAAAATCCATGGCCACATGTTTACAATTTCACATAAAAAAATTGCTAAAATTCCAGTTGAAATTTTTTCAAAGTCCCTTAAAAATTTTCCAATTTTTGTCCCAATTCTTCCCATTCCCATTGAAACATTTCAAATCCCTCTCAAAATTGTTGAAATTCTGTTGAAGCTTTTAAAATTCTCTCTAGAATTTTCAAAATCCATGTCCACATGTTTACAATTTCACATAAAAAAATGGCTAAAATTCCAGTTCAAATTTTTTCAAAGTCCCTTAAAAATTTTCCAATTTTTGTCCCAATTCTTCCCATTCCCATTGAAACTTTTCAAATCCCTCTCAAAATTGTTGAAATTCTGTTGAAGCTTTTAAAATTCTCTCTAGAATTTTCAAAATCCATGTCCACATGTTTACAATTTCACATAAAAAAATTGCTAAAATTCCAGTTGAAATTTTTTCAAAGTCCCTTCAAAATTTTCCAATTTTTGTCCCAATTCTTCTCATTCCCATGGAAACTTTTCAAATCCCTCTCAAAATTGTTGAAATTCTCTTGAAGCTTTTAAAATTCTCTCTAGAATTTTCAAAATCCATGGCCACATGTTTACAATTTCACGTCAAATAATTGCTAAAATTCCAGTTGAAATTTTTTCAAAGTCCCTTAAAAATTTTCCAATTTTTGTCCCAACTCTTCCCATTCCCATTGAAACTTTTCAAATCCCTCTCAAAATTGTTGAAATTCTCTTGAAGCTTTTAAAATTCTCTCTAGAATTTTCAAAATCCATGGCCACATGTTTACAATATCACACAAAAAAATGGCTAAAATTCCAGTTGAAATTTTTTCAAAGTCCCTGAAAAATTTTCCAATTTTTGTCCCAATTCTTCCCATTCCCATTGAAACTTTTCAAATCCCTCTCAAAATTGTTGAAATTCTGTTGAAGCTTTTAAAATTCTCTCTAGAATTTTCAAAATCCATGGCCACATGTTTACAATTTCAGATAAAAAAATTGCTAAAATTCCAGTTGAAATTTTTTCAAAGTCCCTTAAAAATTTTCCAATTTTTGTCCCAATTCTTCCCATTCCCATTGAAACTTTTCAAATCCCTCTCAAAATTGTTGAAATTCTGTTGAAGCTTTTAAAATTCTCTCTAGAATTTTCAAAATCCATGGCCACATGTTTACAATTTCACATTAAAAAATGGCTAAAATTCCAGTTGAAATTTTTTCAAAGTCCCTTAAAAATTTTCCAATTTTTGTCCCAATTCTTCCCATTCCCATTGAAACTTTTCAAATCCCTCTCAAAATTGTTGAAATTCTGTTGAAGCTTTTAAAATTCTCTCTAGAATTTTCAAAATCCATGGCCACATGTTTACAATTTCACATAAAAAAATTGCTAAAATTCCAGTTGAAATTTTTTCAAAGTCCCTTAAAAATTTTCCAATTTTTGTCCCAATTCTTCCCATTCCCATTGAAACTTTTCAAATCCCTCTCAAAATTGTTGAAATTCTCTTGAAGCTTTTAAAATTCTCTCTAGAATTTTCAAAATCCATGGCCACATGTTTACAATTTCACATAAAAAAATGGCTAAAATTCCAGTTCAAATTTTTTCAAAGTCCCTTAAAAATTTTCCAATTTTTGTCCCAATTCTTCCCATTCCCATTGAAACTTTTCAAATCCCTCTCAAAATTGTTGAAATTCTGTTGAAGCTTTTAAAATTCTCTCTAGAATTTTCAAAATCCATGGCCACATGTTTACAATTTCACGTCCAAAAATGGCTAAAATTCCAGTTGAAATTTTTTCAAAGTCCCTGAAAAGTTTTCCAATTTTTGTCCCAATTCTTCCCATTCCCATTGAAACATTTCAAATCCCTCTCAAAATTGTTGAAATTCTGTTGAAGCTTTTAAAATTCTCTCTAGAATTTTCAAAATCCATGTCCACATGTTTACAATTTCACGTCAAGAAATTGCTAAAATTCCAGTTGAAATTTTTTCAAAGTCCCTTAAAAATTTTCCAATTTTTGTCCCAATTCTTCCCATTCCCATTGAAACTTTTCAAATCCCTCTCAAAATTGTTGAAATTCTCTTGAAACTTTTAAAATTCTCTCTAGAATTTTCAAAATCCATGTCCACATGTTTACAATTTCACGTCAAAAAATTGCTAAAATTCCAGTTGAAATTTTTTCAAAGTCCCTTAAAAATTTTCCAATTTTTTTCCCAATTCTTCCCATTCCCATTGAAACTTTTCAAATCCCTCTCAAAATTGTTGAAATTCTGTTGAAGCTTTTAAAATTCTCTCTAGAATTTTCAAAATCCATGGCCACATGTTTACAATTTCACATAAAAAAATTGCTAAAATTCCAGTTGAAATTTTTTCAAAGTCCCTTAAAAATTTTCCAATTTTTGTCCCAATTCTTCCCATTCCCATTGAAACTTTTCAAATCCCTCTCAAAATTGTTGAAATTCTGTTGAAGCTTTTAAAATTCTCTCTAGAATTTTCAAAATCCATGGCCACATGTTTACAATTTCAGATAAAAAAATTGCTAAAATTCCAGTTGAAATTTTTTCAAAGTCCCTTAAAAATTTTCCAATTTTTGTCCCAATTCTTCCCATTCCCATTGAAACTTTTCAAATCCCTCTCAAAATTGTTGAAATTCTCTTGAAGCTTTTAAAATTCTCTCTAGAATTTTCAAAATCCATGGCCACATGTTTACAATTTCACGTAAAAAAAATGCTAAAATCCCAGTTGAAATTTTTTTTCAAAGTCCCTGAAAAATTTTCCAATTTTTGTCCCAATTCTTCCCATTCCCATTGAAACTTTTCAAATCCCTGTCAAAATTCTTGATATTCTGTTGAAGCTTTTAAAATTCTCTCTAGAATTTTCAAAATCCATGTCCACATGTTTACAATTTCACGTCAAAAAATTGCTAAAATTCCAGTTGAAATTTTTTCAAAGTCCCTGAAAAATTTTCCAATTTTTGTCCCAATTCTTCCCATTCCCATTGAAACTTTTCAAATCCCTCTCAAAATTGTAGAAATTCAGTTAAAGCTTTTAAAATTCTCTCTAGAATTTTCAAAATCCATGTCCACATGTTTACAATTTCACGGCAAAAAATTGCTAAAATTCCAGTTGAAATTTTTTCTAAGTCCCTTAAAAATTTTCCAATTTTTGTCCCATTTCTTCCCATTCCCATGGAAACTTTTCAAATTCCTCTCAAAATTGTTGAAATTCTCTTGAAGGTTTTAAAATTCTCTCTAGAATTTTCAAAATCCATGGCCACATGTTTACAATTTCACGTAAAAAAAATGCTAAAATTCCAGTTGAAATTTTTTCAAAGTCCCTTAAAAATTTTCCAATTTTTGTCCCAATTCTTCCCATTCCCATTGAAACTTTTCAAATCCCTCTCAAAATTGTAGAAATTCTGTTAAAGCTTTTAAAATTCTCTCTAGAATTTTCAAAATCCATGTCCACATGTTTACAATTTCACGTCAAAAAATTGCTAAAATTCCAGTTGAAATTTTTTCAAAGTCCCTTAAAAATTTTCCAATTTTTGTCCCAATTCTTCCCATTCCCATTGAAATTTTTCAAATCCCTGTCAAAATTCTTGATATTCTGTTGAAGCTTTTAAAATTCTCTCTAGAATTTTCAAAATCCATGTCCACATGTTTACAATTTCACGTCAAAAAATGGCTAAAATTCCAGTTGAAATTTTTTCAAAGTCCCTGAAAAATTTTCCAATTTTTGTCCCAATTCTTCCCATTCCCATTGAAACTTTTCAAATCCCTCTCAAAATTGTTGAAATTCTCTTGAAGCTTTTAAAATTCTCTCTAGAATTTTCAAAATCCATGGCCACATGTTTACAATTTCACGTCAAAAAATGGCTAAAATTCCAGTTGAAATTTTTTCAAAGTCCCTTAAAAATTTTCCAATTTTTGTCCCAATTCTTCCCATTCCCATTGAAACTTTTCAAATCCCTTTCAAAATTGTTGAATTTCTGTTGAAGCTTTTAAAACTCTCTCTAGAATTTTCAAAATCCATGTCCACATGTTCACAATTTCTCATAAAAAAATTGCTAAAATTCCAGTTGAAATTTTTTCAAAGTCCCTTAAAAATTTTCCAATTTTTGTCCCAATTCTTCCCATTCCCATTGAAACTTTTCAAATCCCTCTCAAAATTGTTGAAATTCTCTTGAAGCTTTTAAAATTCTCTCTAGAATTTTCAAAATCCATGGCCACATGTTTACAATTTCACATAAAAAAATTGCTAAAATTCCAGTTGAAATTTTTTCAAAGTCCCTTAAAAATTTTCCAATTTTTGTCCCAATTCTTCCCATTCCCATTGAAACATTTCAAATCCCTCTCAAAATTGTTGAAATTCTGTTGAAGCTTTTAAAATTCTCTCTAGAATTTTCAAAATCCATGTCCACATGTTTACAATTTCACATAAAAAAATGGCTAAAATTCCAGTTCAAATTTTTTCAAAGTCCCTTAAAAATTTTCCAATTTTTGTCCCAATTCTTCCCATTCCCATTGAAACTTTTCAAATCCCTCTCAAAATTGTTGAAATTCTGTTGAAGCTTTTAAAATTCTCTCTAGAATTTTCAAAATCCATGTCCACATGTTTACAATTTCACATAAAAAAATTGCTAAAATTCCAGTTGAAATTTTTTCAAAGTCCCTTCAAAATTTTCCAATTTTTGTCCCAATTCTTCTCATTCCCATGGAAACTTTTCAAATCCCTCTCAAAATTGTTGAAATTCTCTTGAAGCTTTTAAAATTCTCTCTAGAATTTTCAAAATCCATGGCCACATGTTTACAATTTCACGTCAAATAATTGCTAAAATTCCAGTTGAAATTTTTTCAAAGTCCCTTAAAAATTTTCCAATTTTTGTCCCAACTCTTCCCATTCCCATTGAAACTTTTCAAATCCCTCTCAAAATTGTTGAAATTCTCTTGAAGCTTTTAAAATTCTCTCTAGAATTTTCAAAATCCATGGCCACATGTTTACAATATCACACAAAAAAATGGCTAAAATTCCAGTTGAAATTTTTTCAAAGTCCCTGAAAATTTTCCAATTTTTGTCCCAATTCTTCCCATTCCCATTGAAACTTTTCAAATCCCTCTCAAAATTGTTGAAATTCTGTTGAAGCTTTTAAAATTCTCTCTAGAATTTTCAAAATCCATGGCCACATGTTTACAATTTCAGATAAAAAAATTGCTAAAATTCCAGTTGAAATTTTTTCAAAGTCCCTTAAAAATTTTCCAATTTTTGTCCCAATTCTTCCCATTCCCATTGAAACTTTTCAAATCCCTCTCAAAATTGTTGAAATTCTGTTGAAGCTTTTAAAATTCTCTCTAGAATTTTCAAAATCCATGGCCACATGTTTACAATTTCACATTAAAAAATGGCTAAAATTCCAGTTGAAATTTTTTCAAAGTCCCTTAAAAATTTTCCAATTTTTGTCCCAATTCTTCCCATTCCCATTGAAACTTTTCAAATCCCTCTCAAAATTGTTGAAATTCTGTTGAAGCTTTTAAAATTCTCTCTAGAATTTTCAAAATCCATGGCCACATGTTTACAATTTCACATAAAAAAATTGCTAAAATTCCAGTTGAAATTTTTTCAAAGTCCCTTAAAAATTTTCCAATTTTTGTCCCAATTCTTCCCATTCCCATTGAAACTTTTCAAATCCCTCTCAAAATTGTTGAAATTCTCTTGAAGCTTTTAAAATTCTCTCTAGAATTTTCAAAATCCATGGCCACATGTTTACAATTTCACATAAAAAAATGGCTAAAATTCCAGTTCAAATTTTTTCAAAGTCCCTTAAAAATTTTCCAATTTTTGTCCCAATTCTTCCCATTCCCATTGAAACTTTTCAAATCCCTCTCAAAATTGTTGAAATTCTGTTGAAGCTTTTAAAATTCTCTCTAGAATTTTCAAAATCCATGGCCACATGTTTACAATTTCACGTCCAAAAATGGCTAAAATTCCAGTTGAAATTTTTTCAAAGTCCCTGAAAAGTTTTCCAATTTTTGTCCCAATTCTTCCCATTCCCATTGAAACATTTCAAATCCCTCTCAAAATTGTTGAAATTCTGTTGAAGCTTTTAAAATTCTCTCTAGAATTTTCAAAATCCATGTCCACATGTTTACAATTTCACGTCAAGAAATTGCTAAAATTCCAGTTGAAATTTTTTCAAAGTCCCTTAAAAATTTTCCAATTTTTGTCCCAATTCTTCCCATTCCCATTGAAACTTTTCAAATCCCTCTCAAAATTGTTGAAATTCTCTTGAAACTTTTAAAATTCTCTCTAGAATTTTCAAAATCCATGTCCACATGTTTACAATTTCACGTCAAAAAATTGCTAAAATTCCAGTTGAAATTTTTTCAAAGTCCCTTAAAAATTTTCCAATTTTTTTCCCAATTCTTCCCATTCCCATTGAAACTTTTCAAATCCCTCTCAAAATTGTTGAAATTCTGTTGAAGCTTTTAAAATTCTCTCTAGAATTTTCAAAATCCATGGCCACATGTTTACAATTTCACATAAAAAAATTGCTAAAATTCCAGTTGAAATTTTTTCAAAGTCCCTTAAAAATTTTCCAATTTTTGTCCCAATTCTTCCCATTCCCATTGAAACTTTTCAAATCCCTCTCAAAATTGTTGAAATTCTGTTGAAGCTTTTAAAATTCTCTCTAGAATTTTCAAAATCCATGGCCACATGTTTACAATTTCAGATAAAAAAATTGCTAAAATTCCAGTTGAAATTTTTTCAAAGTCCCTTAAAAATTTTCCAATTTTTGTCCCAATTCTTCCCATTCCCATTGAAACTTTTCAAATCCCTCTCAAAATTGTTGAAATTCTCTTGAAGCTTTTAAAATTCTCTCTAGAATTTTCAAAATCCATGGCCACATGTTTACAATTTCACGTAAAAAAAATGCTAAAATCCCAGTTGAAATTTTTTTTCAAAGTCCCTGAAAAATTTTCCAATTTTTGTCCCAATTCTTCCCATTCCCATTGAAACTTTTCAAATCCCTGTCAAAATTCTTGATATTCTGTTGAAGCTTTTAAAATTCTCTCTAGAATTTTCAAAATCCATGTCCACATGTTTACAATTTCACGTCAAAAAATGGCTAAAATTCCAGTTGAAATTTTTTCAAAGTCCCTTAAAAATTTTCCAATTTTTGTCCCAATTCTTCCCATCCCATTGAAACTTTTCAAATCCCTCTCAAAATTGTTGAAATTCTCTTGAAGCTTTTAAAATTCTCTCTAGAATTTTCAAAATCCATGTCCACATGTTTACAATTTCACGTCAAAAAATTGCTAAAATTCCAGTTGAAATTTTTTCAAAGTCCCTTAAAAATTTTCCAATTTTTGTCCCAACTCTTCCCATTCCCATGGAAACTTTTCAAATCCCTGTCAAAATTCTTGAAATTCTGTTGAAGGTTTTAAAATTCTCTCTAGAATTTTCAAAATCCATGGCCACATGTTTACAATTTCACATAAAAAAATTGCTAAAATTCCAGTTGAAATTTTTTCAAAGTCCCTTAAAAATTTTCCAATTTTTGTCCCAATTCTTCCCATTCCCATTGAAACTTTTCAAATCCCTCTCAAAATTGTTGAAATTCTCTTGAAGCTTTTAAAATTCTCTCTAGAATTTTCAAAATCCACTTCAACATGTTTACAATTTCACGTCAAAAAATTGCTAAAATTCCAGTTGAAATTTTTTCAAAGTCCCTTAAAAATTTTCCAATTTTTGTCCCAACTCTTCCCATTCCCATGGAAACTTTTCAAATTCCTCTCAAAATTGTTGAAATTCTCTTGAAGGTTTTAAAATTCTCTCTAGAATTTTCAAAATCCATGTCCACATGTTTACAATTTCACATAAAAAAATTGCTAAAATTCCAGTTGAAATTTTTTCAAAGTCCCTTAAAAATTTTCCAATTTTTGTCCCAATTCTTCCCATTCCCATTGAAACTTTTCAAATCCCTCTCAAAATTGTTGAAATTCTCTTGAAGCTTTTAAAATTCTCTCTAGAATTTTCAAAATCCATGGCCACATGTTTACAATTTCACGTAAAAAAATTGCTAAAATTCCAGTTGAAATTTTTTCAAAGTCCCTTAAAAATTTTCCAATTTTTGTCCCAATTCTTCCCATTCCCATTGAAACTTTTCAAATCCCTCTCAAAATTGTTGAAATTCTCTTGAAGCTTTTAAAATTCTCTCTAGAATTTTCAAAATCCATGGCCACATGTTTACAATTTCACGTAAAAAAAAATGCTAAAATTCCAGTTGAAATTTTTTCAAAGTCCCTTAAAAATTTTCCAATTTTTGTCCCAATTCTTCCCATTCCCATTGAAACTTTTCAAATCCCTCTCAAAATTGTAGAAATTCTGTTAAAGCTTTTAAAATTCTCTTTAGAATTTTCAAAATCCATGTCCACATGTTTACAATTTCACGTCAAAAAATTGCTAAAATTCCAGTTGAAATTTTTTCAAAGTCCCTTAAAAATTTTCCAATTTTTGTCCCAATTCTTCCCATTCCCATTGAAATTTTTCAAATCCCTGTCAAAATTCTTGAAATTCTGTTGAAGCTTTTAAAATTCTCTCTAGAATTTTCAAAATCCATGTCCACATGTTTACAATTTCACGTCAAAAAATGGCTAAAATTCCAGTTGAAATTTTTTCAAAGTCCCTTAAAAATTTTCCAATTTTTGTCCCAATTCTTCCCATTCCCATTGAAACTTTTCAAATCCCTCTCAAAATTGTTGAAATTCTGTTGAAGCTTTTCAAATTCTCTCTAGAATTTTCAAAATCCATGGCCACATGTTTACAATTTCACATAAAAAAATTGCTAAAATTCCAGTTGAAATTTTTTCAAAGTCCCTTAAAAATTTTCCAATTTTTGTCCCAATTCTTCCCATTCCCATTGAAACTTTTCAAATCCCTCTCAAAATTGTTGAAATTCTGTTGAAGCTTTAAAAATTCTCTCTAGAATTTTCAAAATCCATGGCCACATGTTTACAATTTCACGTCAAAAAATGGCTAAAATTCCAGTTGAAATTTTTTCAAAGTCCCTTAAAAATTTTCCAATTTTTGTCCCAATTCTTCCCATTCCCATTGAAACTTTTCAAATCCCTCTCCAAATTGTTGAAATTCTGTTGAAGCTTTTAAAATTCTCTCTAGAATTTTCAAAATCCATGTCCACATGTTCACAATTAATCATAAAAAAATTGCTAAAATTCCAGTTGAAATTTTTTCAAAGTCCCTTAAAAATTTTCCAATTTTTGTCCCAATTCTTCCCATTCCCATTGAAACTTTTCAAATCCCTCTCAAAATTGTTGAAATTCTGTTGAAGCTTTTAAAATTCTCTCTAGAATTTTCAAAATCCATGGCCACATGTTTACAATTTCACATAAAAAAATGGCTAAAATTCCAGTTGAAATTTTTTCAAAGTCCCTTAAAAATTTTCCAATTTTTGTCCCAATTCTTCCCATTCCCATTGAAACATTTCAAATCCCTCTCAAAATTGTTGAAATTCTGTTGAAGCTTTTAAAATTCTCTCTAGAATTTTCAAAATCCATGGCCACATGTTTACAATTTCACATAAAAAAATGGCTAAAATTCCAGTTGAAATTTTTTCAAAGTCCCTTAAAAATTTTCCAATTTTTGTCCCAATTCTTCCCATTCCCATTGAAACTTTTCAAATCCCTCTCAAAATTGTAGAAATTCTGTTAAAGCTTTTAAAATTCTCTCTAGAATTTTCAAAATCCATGTCCACATGTTTACAATTTCACGTCAAAAAATTGCTAAAATTCCAGTTGAAATTTTTTCAAAGTCCCTTAAAAATTTTCCAATTTTTGTCCCAATTCTTCCCATTCCCATTGAAATTTTTCAAATCCCTCTCAAAATTGTAGAAATTCTGTTAAAGCTTTTAAAATTCTCTCTAGAATTTTCAAAATCCATGGCCACATGTTTACAATTTCAGATAAAAAAATTGCTAAAATTCCAGTTGAAATTTTTTCAAAGTCCCTTCAAAATTTTCCAATTTTTGTCCCAATTCTTCCCATTCCCATTGAAACTTTTCAAATCCCTCTCAAAATTGTTGAAATTCTGTTGAAGCTTTTAAAATTCTCTCTAGAATTTTCAAAATCCATGGCCACATGTTTACAATTTCACATAAAAAAATTGCTAAAATTCCAGTTGAAATTTTTTCAAAGTCCCTTAAAAATTTTCCAATTTTTGTCCCAATTCTTCCCATTCCCATTGAAACATTTCAAATCCCTCTCAAAATTGTTGAAATTCTGTTGAAGCTTTTAAAATTCTCTCTAGAATTTTCAAAATCCATGGCCACATGTTTACAATTTCACGTCAAAAAATGCTAAAATTCCAGTTGAAATTTTTTCAAAGTCCCTTAAAAATTTTCCAATTTTTGTCCCAATTCTTCCCATTCCCATTGAAACATTTCAAATCCCTCTCAAAATTGTTGAAATTCTGTTGAAGCTTTTAAAATTCTCTCTAGAATTTTCAAAATCCATGTCCACATGTTTACAATTTCACATAAAAAAATGGCTAAAATTCCAGTTGAAATTTTTTCAAAGTCCCTGAAAAATTTTCCAATTTTTGTCCCAATTCTTCCCATTCCCATTGAAACTTTTCAAATCCCTCTCAAAATTGTAGAAATTCTGTTAAAGCTTTTAAAATTCTCTCTAGAATTTTCAAAATCCATGTCCACATGTTTACAATTTCACGTCAAAAAATTGCTAAAATTCCAGTTGAAATTTTTTCAAAGTCCCTTAAAAATTTTCCAATTTTTGTCCCAATTCTTCCCATTCCCATTGAAATTTTTCAAATCCCTCTCAAAACTGTAGAAATTCTGTTAAAGCTTTTAAAATTCTCTCTAGAATTTTCAAAATCCATGTCCACATGTTTACAATTTCACGTCAAAAAATACTAAAATTCCAGTTGAAATTTTTTCAAAGTCCCTTCAAAATTTTCCAATTTTTGTCCCAATTCTTCCCATTCCCATTGAAACATTTCAAATCCCTCTCAAAATTGTTGAAATTCTGTTGAAGCTTTTAAAATTCTCTCTAGAATTTTCAAAATCCATGGCCACATGTTTACAATTTCACATTAAAAAATTGCTAAAATTCCAGTTGAAATTTTTTCAAAGTCCCTTAAAAATTTTCCAATTTTTGTCCCAATTCTTCCCATTCCCATTGAAACTTTTCAAATCCCTCTCAAAATTGTTGAAATTCTCTTGAAGCTTTTAAAATTCTCTCTAGAATTTTCAAAATCCATGGCCACATGTTTACAATTTCACGTAAAAAAAATGCTAAAATTCCAGTTGAAATTTTTTCAAAGTCCCTTAAAAATTTTCCAATTTTTGTCCCAATTCTTCCCATTCCCATTGAAACTTTTCAAATCCCTCTCAAAATTGTAGAAATTCTGTTAAAGCTTTTAAAATTCTCTCTAGAATTTTCAAAATCCATGTCCACATTTTTACAATTTCACGTCAAAAAATTGCTAAAATTCCAGTTGAAATTTTTTCAAAGTCCCTTAAAAATTTTCCAATTTTTGTCCCAATTCTTCCCATTCCCATTGAAACTTTTCAAATCCCTTTCAAAATTGTTGAATTTCTGTTGAAGCTTTTAAAACTCTCTCTAGAATTTTCAAAATCCATGTCCACATGTTCACAATTTCTCATAAAAAAATTGCTAAAATTCCAGTTGAAATTTTTTCAAAGTCCCTGAAAAATTTTCCAATTTTTGTCCCAATTCTTCCCATTCCCATTGAAACTTTTCAAATCCCTTTCAAAATTGTTGAAATTCTGTTGAAGCTTTTAAAATTCTCTCTAGAATTTTCAAAATCCATGGCCACATGTTTACAATTTCACATAAAAAAATGGCTAAAATTCCAGTTCAAATTTTTTCAAAGTCCCTTAAAAATTTTCCAATTTTTGTCCCAATTCTTCCCATTCCCATTGAAACTTTTCAAATCCCTCTCAAAATTGTTGAAATTCTGTTGAAGCTTTTAAAATTCTCTCTAGAATTTTCAAAATCCATGTCCACATGTTTACAATTTCACATAAAAAAATTGCTAAAATTCCAGTTGAAATTTTTTCAAAGTCCCTTAAAAATTTTCCAATTTTTGTCCCAATTCTTCTCATTCCCATTGAAACTTTTCAAATCCCTCTCAAAATTGTTGAAATTCTCTTGAAGCTTTTAAAATTCTCTCTAGAATATTCAAAATCCATGGCCACATGTTTACAATTTCACGTCAAATAATTGCTAAAATTCCAGTTGAAATTTTTTCAAAGTCCCTTAAAAATTTTCCAATTTTTGTCCCAACTCTTCCCATTCCCATTGAAACTTTTCAAATCCCTCTCAAAATTGTTGAAATTCTCTTGAAGCTTTTAAAATTCTCTCTAGAATTTTCAAAATCCATGGCCACATGTTTACAATATCACGTCAAATAATTGCTAAAATTCCAGTTGAAATTTTTTCAAAGTCCCTTAAAAATTTTCCAATTTTTGTCCCAATTCTTCCCATTCCCATTGAAACTTTTCAAATCCCTCTCAAAATTGTAGAAATTCTGTTAAAGCTTTTAAAATTCTCTTTAGAATTTTCAAAATCCATGTCCACATGTTTACAATTTCACGTCAAAAAATGGCTAAAATTCCAGTTGAAATTTTTTCAAAGTCCCTTAAAAATTTTCCAATTTTTGTCCCAATTCTTCCCATTCCCATTGAAACTTTTCAAATCCCTCTCAAAATTGTTGAAATTCTGTTGAAGCTTTTAAAATTCTCTCTAGAATTTTCAAAATCCATGGCCACATGTTTACAATTTCACATAAAAAAATTGCTAAAATTCCAGTTGAAATTTTTTCAAAGTCCCTTAAAAATTTTCCAATTTTTGTCCCAATTCTTCCCATTCCCATTGAAACTTTTCAAATCCCTCTCAAAATTGTTGAAATTCTGTTGAAGCTTTTAAAATTCTCTCTAGAATTTTCAAAATCCATGGCCACATGTTTACAATTTCACATAAAAAAATGGCTAAAATTCCAGTTGAAATTTTTTCAAAGTCCCTGAAAAATTTTCCAATTTTTGTCCCAATTCTTCCCATTCCCATTGAAACTTTTCAAATCCCTCTCAAAATTGTAGAAATTCTGTTAAAGCTTTTAAAATTCTCTCTAGAATTTTCAAAATCCATGTCCACATGTTTACAATTTCACGTCAAAAAATTGCTAAAATTCCAGTTGAAATTTTTTCAAAGTCCCTTAAAAATTTTCCAATTTTTGTCCCAATTCTTCCCATTCCCATTGAAACTTTTCAAATCCCTCTCAAAATTGTAGAAATTCTGTTAAAGCTTTTAAAATTCTCTCTAGAATTTTCAAAATCCATGTCCACATTTTTACAATTTCACGTCAAAAAATTGCTAAAATTCCAGTTGAAATTTTTTCAAAGTCCCTTAAAAATTTTCCAATTTTTGTCCCAATTCTTCCCATTCCCATTGAAACTTTTCAAATCCCTTTCAAAATTGTTGAATTTCTGTTGAAGCTTTTAAAACTCTCTCTAGAATTTTCAAAATCCATGTCCACATGTTTACAATTTCTCATAAAAAAATTGCTAAAATTCCAGTTGAAATTTTTTCAAAGTCCCTGAAAAATTTTCCAATTTTTGTCCCAATTCTTCCCATTCCCATTGAAACTTTTCAAATCCCTTTCAAAATTGTTGAAATTCTGTTGAAGCTTTTAAAATTCTCTCTAGAATTTTCAAAATCCATGGCCACATGTTTACAATTTCACATAAAAAAATGGCTAAAATTCCAGTTCAAATTTTTTCAAAGTCCCTTAAAAATTTTCCAATTTTTGTCCCAATTCTTCCCATTCCCATTGAAACTTTTCAAATCCCTCTCAAAATTGTTGAAATTCTGTTGAAGCTTTTAAAATTCTCTCTAGAATTTTCAAAATCCATGTCCACATGTTTACAATTTCACATAAAAAAATTGCTAAAATTCCAGTTGAAATTTTTTCAAAGTCCCTTAAAAATTTTCCAATTTTTGTCCCAATTCTTCCCATTCCCATTGAAACTTTTCAAATCCCTCTCAAAATTGTAGAAATTCTGTTAAAGCTTTTAAAATTCTCTCTAGAATTTTCAAAATCCATGGCCACATGTTTACAATTTCACGTCAAAAAATGGCTAAAATTCCAGTTGAAATTTTTTCAAAGTCCCTTAAAAATTTTCCAATTTTTGTCCCAATTCTTCCCATTCCCATTGAAATTTTTCAAATCCCTCTCAAAATTGTAGAAATTCTGTTAAAGCTTTTAAAATTCTCTCTAGAATTTTCAAAATCCATGGCCACATGTTTACAATTTCAGATAAAAAAATTGCTAAAATTCCAGTTGAAATTTTTTCAAAGTCCCTTCAAAATTTTCCAATTTTTGTCCCAATTCTTCCCATTCCCATTGAAACTTTTCAAATCCCTCTCAAAATTGTTGAAATTCTGTTGAAGCTTTTAAAATTCTCTCTAGAATTTTCAAAATCCATGGCCACATGTTTACAATTTCACATAAAAAAATTGCTAAAATTCCAGTTGAAATTTTTTCAAAGTCCCTTAAAAATTTTCCAATTTTTGTCCCAATTCTTCCCATTCCCATTGAAACATTTCAAATCCCTCTCAAAATTGTTGAAATTCTGTTGAAGCTTTTAAAATTCTCTCTAGAATTTTCAAAATCCATGGCCACATGTTTACAATTTCACGTCAAAAAATGCTAAAATTCCAGTTGAAATTTTTTCAAAGTCCCTTAAAAATTTTCCAATTTTTGTCCCAATTCTTCCCATTCCCATTGAAACATTTCAAATCCCTCTCAAAATTGTTGAAATTCTGTTGAAGCTTTTAAAATTCTCTCTAGAATTTTCAAAATCCATGGCCACATGTTTACAATTTCACATAAAAAAATGGCTAAAATTCCAGTTGAAATTTTTTCAAAGTCCCTTAAAAATTTTCCAATTTTTGTCCCAATTCTTCCCATTCCCATTGAAACTTTTCAAATCCCTCTCAAAATTGTAGAAATTCTGTTAAAGCTTTTAAAATTCTCTCTAGAATTTTCAAAATCCATGTCCACATGTTTACAATTTCACGTCAAAAAATTGCTAAAATTCCAGTTGAAATTTTTTCAAAGTCCCTTAAAAATTTTCCAATTTTTGTCCCAATTCTTCCCATTCCCATTGAAATTTTTCAAATCCCTCTCAAAACTGTAGAAATTCTGTTAAAGCTTTTAAAATTCTCTCTAGAATTTTCAAAATCCATGTCCACATGTTTACAATTTCACGTCAAAAAATGCTAAAATTCCAGTTGAAATTTTTTCAAAGTCCCTTAAAAATTTTCCAATTTTTGTCCCAATTCTTCCCATTCCCATTGAAACATTTCAAATCCCTCTCAAAATTGTTGAAATTCTGTTGAAGCTTTTAAAATTCTCTCTAGAATTTTCAAAATCCATGGCCACATGTTTACAATTTCACATTAAAAAATTGCTAAAATTCCAGTTGAAATTTTTTCAAAGTCCCTTAAAAATTTTCCAATTTTTGTCCCAATTCTTCCCATTCCCATTGAAACTTTTCAAATCCCTCTCAACATTGTTGAAATTCTCTTGAAGCTTTTAAAATTCTCTCTAGAATTTTCAAAATCCATGGCCACATGTTTACAATTTCACGTAAAAAAAATGCTAAAATTCCAGTTGAAATTTTTTCAAAGTCCCTTAAAAATTTTCCAATTTTTGTCCCAATTCTTCCCATTCCCATGGAAACTTTTCAAATCCCTCTCAAAATTGTAGAAATTCTGTTAAAGCTTTTAAAATTCTCTCTAGAATTTTCAAAATCCATGTCCACATGTTTACAATTTCACGTCAAAAAATTGCTAAAATTCCAGTTGAAATTTTTTCAAAGTCCCTTAAAAATTTTCCAATTTTTGTCCCAATTCTTCCCATTCCCATTGAAATTTTTCAAATCCCTGTCAAAATTCTTGATATTCTGTTGAAGCTTTTAAAATTCTCTCTAGAATTTTCAAAATCCATGTCCACATGTTTACAATTTCACGTCAAAAAATGGCTAAAATTCCAGTTGAAATTTTTTCAAAGTCCCTGAAAAATTTTCCAATTTTTGTCCCAATTCTTCCCATTCCCATTGAAACTTTTCAAATCCCTCTCAAAATTGTTGAAATTCTCTTGAAGCTTTTAAAATTCTCTCTAGAATTTTCAAAATCCATGGCCACATGTTTACAATTTCACGTCAAAAAATGGCTAAAATTCCAGTTGAAATTTTTTCAAAGTCCCTTAAAAATTTTCCAATTTTTGTCCCAATTCTTCCCATTCCCATTGAAACTTTTCAAATCCCTTTCAAAATTGTTGAATTTCTGTTGAAGCTTTTAAAACTCTCTCTAGAATTTTCAAAATCCATGTCCACATGTTCACAATTTCTCATAAAAAAATTGCTAAAATTCCAGTTGAAATTTTTTCAAAGTCCCTGAAAAATTTTCCAATTTTTGTCCCAATTCTTCCCATTCCCATTGAAACTTTTCAAATCCCTTTCAAAATTGTTGAAATTCTGTTGAAGCTTTTAAAATTCTCTCTAGAATTTTCAAAATCCATGGCCACATGTTTACAATTTCACATAAAAAAATGGCTAAAATTCCAGTTCAAATTTTTTCAAAGTCCCTTAAAAATTTTCCAATTTTTGTCCCAATTCTTCCCATTCCCATTGAAACTTTTCAAATCCCTCTCAAAATTGTTGAAATTCTGTTGAAGCTTTTAAAATTCTCTCTAGAATTTTCAAAATCCATGTCCACATGTTTACAATTTCACGTAAAAAAATTGCTAAAATTCCAGTTGAAATTTTTTCAAAGTCCCTTAAAAATTTTCCAATTTTTGTCCCAATTCTTCTCATTCCCATGGAAACTTTTCAAATCCCTCTCAAAATTGTTGAAATTCTCTTGAAGCTTTTAAAATTCTCTCTAGAATATTCAAAATCCATGGCCACATGTTTACAATTTCACGTCAAATAATTGCTAAAATTCCAGTTGAAATTTTTTCAAAGTCCCTTAAAAATTTTCCAATTTTTGTCCCAACTCTTCCCATTCCCATTGAAACTTTTCAAATCCCTCTCAAAATTGTTGAAATTCTCTTGAAGCTTTTAAAATTCTCTCTAGAATTTTCAAAATCCATGGCCACATGTTTACAATATCACACAAAAAAATGGCTAAAATTCCAGTTGAAATTTTTTCAAAGTCCCTTAAAAATTTTCCAATTTTTGTCCCAATTCTTCCCATTCCCATTGAAACATTTCAAATCCCTCTCAAAATTGTTGAAATTCTCTTGAAGCTTTTAAAATTCTCTCTAGAATTTTCAAAATCCATGGCCACATGTTTACAATTTCACGTCAAAAAATTGCTAAAATTCCAGTTGAAATTTTTTCAAAGTCCCTTAAAAATTTTCCAATTTTTGTCCCAATTCTTCCCATTCCCATTGAAACTTTTCAAATCCCTCTCAAAATTGTTGAAATTCTCTTGAAGCTTTTAAAATTCTCTCTAGAATTTTCAAAATCCATGGCCACATGTTTACAATTTCACGTAAAAAAAATGCTAAAATTCCAGTTGAAATTTTTTCAAAGTCCCTTAAAAATTTTCCAATTTTTGTCCCAATTCTTCCCATTCCCATTGAAACTTTTCAAATCCCTCTCAAAATTGTAGAAATTCTGTTAAAGCTTTTAAAATTCTCTCTAGAATTTTCAAAATCCATGTCCACATGTTTACAATTTCACGTCAAAAAATTGCTAAAATTCCAGTTGAAATTTTTTCAAAGTCCCTTAAAAATTTTCCAATTTTTGTCCCAATTCTTCCCATTCCCATTGAAATTTTTCAAATCCCTGTCAAAATTCTTGATATTCTGTTGAAGCTTTTAAAATTCTCTCTAGAATTTTCAAAATCCATGTCCACATGATTACAATTTCACGTCAAAAAATGGCTAAAATTCCAGTTGAAATTTTTTCAAAGTCCCTGAAAAATTTTCCAATTTTTGTCCCAATTCTTCCCATTCCCATTGAAACTTTTCAAATCCCTCTCAAAATTGTTGAAATTCTCTTGAAGCTTTTAAAATTCTCTCTAGAATTTTCAAAATCCATGGCCACATGTTTACAATTTCACGTCAAAAAATGGCTAAAATTCCAGTTGAAATTTTTTCAAAGTCCCTTAAAAATTTTCCAATTTTTGTCCCAATTCTTCCCATTCCCATTGAAACTTTTCAAATCCCTTTCAAAATTGTTGAATTTCTGTTGAAGCTTTTAAAACTCTCTCTAGAATTTTCAAAATCCATGTCCACATGTTCACAATTTCTCATAAAAAAATTGCTAAAATTCCAGTTGAAATTTTTTCAAAGTCCCTTAAAAATTTTCCAATTTTTGTCCCAATTCTTCCCATTCCCATTGAAACTTTTCAAATCCCTCTCAAAATTGTTGAAATTCTGTTAAAGCTTTTAAAATTCTCTCTAGAATTTTCAAAATCCATGTCCACATGTTTACAATTTCACGTCAAAAAATTGCTAAAATTCCAGTTGAAATTTTTTCAAAGTCCCTTAAAAATTTTCCAATTTTTGTCCCAATTCTTCCCATTCCCATTGAAATTTTTCAAATCCCTGTCAAAATTCTTGATATTCTGTTGAAGCTTTTAAAATTCTCTCTAGAATTTTCAAAATCCATGTCCACATGTTTACAATTTCACGTCAAAAAATGGCTAAAATTCCAGTTGAAATTTTTTCAAAGTCCCTGAAAAATTTTCCAATTTTTGTCCCAATTCTTCCCATTCCCATTGAAACTTTTCAAATCCCTCTCAAAATTGTTGAAATTCTCTTGAAGCTTTTAAAATTCTCTCTAGAATTTTCAAAATCCATGGCCACATGTTTACAATTTCACGTCAAAAAATGGCTAAAATTCCAGTTGAAATTTTTTCAAAGTCCCTTAAAAATTTTCCAATTTTTGTCCCAATTCTTCCCATTCCCATTGAAACTTTTCAAATCCCTTTCAAAATTGTTGAATTTCTGTTGAAGCTTTTAAAACTCTCTCTAGAATTTTCAAAATCCATGTCCACATGTTCACAATTTCTCATAAAAAAATTGCTAAAATTCCAGTTGAAATTTTTTCAAAGTCCCTTAAAAATTTTCCAATTTTTGTCCCAATTCTTCCCATTCCCATTGAAACTTTTCAAATCCCTCTCAAAATTGTTGAAATTCTGTTAAAGCTTTTAAAATTCTCTCTAGAATTTTCAAAATCCATGTCCACATGTTTACAATTTCACATAAAAAAATTGCTAAAATTCCAGTTGAAATTTTTTCAAAGTCCCTTAAAAATTTTCCAATTTTTGTCCCAATTCTTCCCATTCCCATTGAAATTTTTCAAATCCCTGTCAAAATTCTTGATATTCTGTTGAAGCTTTTAAAATTCTCTCTAGAATTTTCAAAATCCATGTCCACATGTTTACAATTTCACGTCAAAAAATGGCTAAAATTCCAGTTGAAATTTTTTCAAAGTCCCTGAAAAATTTTCCAATTTTTGTCCCAATTCTTCCCATTCCCATTGAAACTTTTCAAATCCCTCTCAAAATTGTTGAAATTCTCTTGAAGCTTTTAAAATTCTCTCTAGAATTTTCAAAATCCATGGCCACATGTTTACAATTTCACGTCAAAAAATGGCTAAAATTCCAGTTGAAATTTTTTCAAAGTCCCTTAAAAATTTTCCAATTTTTGTCCCAATTCTTCCCATTCCCATTGAAACTTTTCAAATCCCTTTCAAAATTGTTGAATTTCTGTTGAAGCTTTTAAAACTCTCTCTAGAATTTTCAAAATCCATGTCCACATGTTCACAATTTCTCATAAAAAAATTGCTAAAATTCCAGTTGAAATTTTTTCAAAGTCCCTTAAAAATTTTCCAATTTTTGTCCCAATTCTTCCCATTCCCATTGAAACTTTTCAAATCCCTCTCAAAATTGTTGAAATTCTGTTGAAGCTTTTAAAATTCTCTCTAGAATTTTCAAAATCCATGGCCACATGTTTACAATTTCACATAAAAAAATTGCTAAAATTCCAGTTGAAATTTTTTCAAAGTCCCTTAAAAATTTTCCAATTTTTGTCCCAATTCTTCCCATTCCCATTGAAACATTTCAAATCCCTCTCAAAATTGTTGAAATTCTGTTGAAGCTTTTAAAATTCTCTCTAGAATTTTCAAAATCCATGTCCACATGTTTACAATTTCACATAAAAAAATGGCTAAAATTCCAGTTCAAATTTTTTCAAAGTCCCTTAAAAATTTTCCAATTTTTGTCCCAATTCTTCCCATTCCCATTGAAACTTTTCAAATCCCTCTCAAAATTGTTGAAATTCTCTTGAAGCTTTTAAAATTCTCTCTAGAATTTTCAAAATCCATGTCCACATGTTTACAATTTCACATAAAAAAATTGCTAAAATTCCAGTTGAAATTTTTTCAAAGTCCCTTCAAAATTTTCCAATTTTTGTCCCAATTCTTCTCATTCCCATTGAAACTTTTCAAATCCCTCTCAAAATTGTTGAAATTCTCTTGAAGCTTTTAAAATTCTCTCTAGAATTTTCAAAATCCATGGCCACATGTTTACAATTTCACGTCAAATAATTGCTAAAATTCCAGTTGAATTTTTTCAAAGTCCCTTAAAAATTTTCCAATTTTTGTCCCAACTCTTCCCATTCCCATTGAAACTTTTCAAATCCCTCTCAAAATTGTTGAAATTCTCTTGAAGCTTTTAAAATTCTCTCTAGAATTTTCAAAATCCATGGCCACATGTTTACAATTTCACGTCAAAAAATGGCTAAAATTCCAGTTGAAATTTTTTCAAAGTCCCTTAAAAATTTTCCAATTTTTGTCCCAATTCTTCCCATTCCCATTGAAACTTTTCAAATCCCTTTCAAAATTGTTGAATTTCTGTTGAAGCTTTTAAAACTCTCTCTAGAATTTTCAAAATCCATGTCCACATGTTCACAATTTCTCATAAAAAAAATGCTAAAATTCCAGTTGAAATTTTTTCAAAGTCCCTTAAAAATTTTCCAATTTTTGTCCCAATTCTTCCCATTCCCATTGAAACTTTTCAAATCCCTCTCAAAATTGTTGAAATTCTGTTGAAGCTTTTAAAATTCTCTCTAGAATTTTCAAAATCCATGTCCACATGTTTACAATTTCACATAAAAAAATGGCTAAAATTCCAGTTCAATTTTTTTCAAAGTCCCTTAAAAATTTTCCAATTTTTGTCCCAATTCTTCCCATTCCCATTGAAACTTTTCAAATCCCTCTCAAAATTGTTGAAATTCTCTTGAAGCTTTTAAAATTCTCTCTAGAATTTTCAAAATCCATGGCCACATGTTTACAATATCACACAAAAAAATGGCTAAAATTCCAGTTGAAATTTTTTCAAAGTCCCTGAAAAATTTTCCAATTTTTGTCCCAATTCTTCCCATTCCCATTGAAACTTTTCAAATCCCTCTCAAAATTGTTGAAATTCTGTTGAAGCTTTTAAAATTCTCTCTAGAATTTTCAAAATCCATGGCCACATGTTTACAATTTCAGATAAAAAAATTGCTAAAATTCCAGTTGAAATTTTTTCAAAGTCCCTTAAAAATTTTCCAATTTTTGTCCCAATTCTTCCCATTCCCATTGAAACATTTCAAATCCCTCTCAAAATTGTTGAAATTCTGTTGAAGCTTTTAAAATTCTCTCTAGAATTTTCAAAATCCATGGCCACATGTTTACAATTTCACGTCAAGAAATTGCTAAAATTCCAGTTGAAATTTTTTCAAAGTCCCTTAAAAATTTTCCAATTTTTGTCCCAATTCTTCCCATTCCCATTGAAACTTTTCAAATCCCTCTCAAAATTGTTGAAATTCTCTTGAAACTTTTAAAGTTCTCTCTAGAATTTTCAAAATCCATGTCCACATGTTTACAATTTCACGTCAAAAAATTGCTAAAATTCCAGTTGAAATTTTTTCAAAGTCCCTTAAAAATTTTCCAATTTTTGTCCCAATTCTTCCCATTCCCATTGAAACTTTTCAAATCCCTCTCAAAATTGTTGAAATTCTCTTGAAGCTTTTAAAATTCTCTCTAGAATTTTCAAAATCCATGTCCACATGTTTACAATTTCACGTCAAAAAATTGCTAAAATTCCAGTTGAAATTTTTTCAAAGTCCCTTAGAAATTTTCCAATTTTTTTCCCAATTCTTCCCATTCCCATTGAAACTTTTCAAATCCCTCTCAAAATTGTTGAAATTCTCTTGAAGGTTTTAAAATTCTCTCTAGAATTTTCAAAATCCATGGCCACATGTTTACAATTTCACGTCAAAAAATTGCTAAAATTCCAGTTGAAATTTTTTCAAAGTCCCTTAAAAATTTTCCAATTTTTGTCCCAATTCTTCCCATTCCCATTGAAACTTTTCAAATCCCTCTCAAAATTGTAGAAATTCTGTTAAAGCTTTTAAAATTCTCTCTAGAATTTTCAAAATCCATGTCCACATGTTTACAATTTCACGTCAAAAAATTGCTAAAATTCCAGTTGAAATTTTTTCAAAGTCCCTTAAAAATTTTCCAATTTTTGTCCCAACTCTTCCCATTCCCATGGAAACTTTTCAAATTCCTCTCAAAATTGTTGAAATTCTCTTGAAGGTTTTAAAATTCTCTCTAGAATTTTCAAAATCCATGTCCACATGTTTACAATTTCACATAAAAAAATTGCTAAAATTCCAGTTGAAATTTTTTCAAAGTCCCTTAAAAATTTTCCAATTTTTGTCCCAATTCTTCCCATTCCCATTGAAACTTTTCAAATCCCTCTCAAAATTGTTGAAATTCTCTTGAAGCTTTTAAAATTCTCTCTAGAATTTTCAAAATCCATGGCCACATGTTTACAATTTCACGTAAAAAAATTGCTAAAATTCCAGTTGAAATTTTTTCAAAGTCCCTTAAAAATTTTCCAATTTTTGTCCCAATTCTTCCCATTCCCATTGAAACTTTTCAAATCCCTCTCAAAATTGTAGAAATTCTGTTAAAGCTTTTAAAATTCTCTCTAGAATTTTCAAAATCCATGTCCACATGTTTACAATTTCACGTCAAAAAATTGCTAAAATTCCAGTTGAAATTTTTTCAAAGTCCCTTAAAAATTTTCCAATTTTTGTCCCAATTCTTCCCATTCCCATTGAAATTTTTCAAATCCCTGTCAAAATTCTTGAAATTCTGTTGAAGCTTTTAAAATTCTCTCTAGAATTTTCAAAATCCATGTCCACATGTTTACAATTTCACGTCAAAAAATGGCTAAAATTCCAGTTGAAATTTTTTCAAAGTCCCTTAAAAATTTTCCAATTTTTGTCCCAGTTCTTCCCATTCCCATTGAAACTTTTCAAATCCCTCTCAAAATTGTTGAAATTCTGTTGAAGCTTTTCAAATTCTCTCTAGAATTTTCAAAATCCATGGCCACATGTTTACAATTTCACATAAAAAAATTGCTAAAATTCCAGTTGAAATTTTTTCAAAGTCCCTTAAAAATTTTCCAATTTTTGTCCCAATTCTTCCCATTCCCATTGAAACTTTTCAAATCCCTCTCAAAATTGTTGAAATTCTGTTGAAGCTTTTAAAATTCTCTCTACAATTTTCAAAATCCATGGCCACATGTTTACAATTTCACATAAAAAAATGGCTAAAATTCCAGTTGAAATTTTTTCAAAGTCCCTTAAAAATTTTCCAATTTTTGTCCCAATTCTTCCCATTCCCATTGAAACTTTTCAAATCCCTCTCCAAATTGTTGAAATTCTGTTGAAGCTTTTAAAACTCTCTCTAGAATTTTCAAAATCCATGTCCACATGTTCACAATTTCTCATAAAAAAATTGCTAAAATTCCAGTTGAAATTTTTTCAAAGTCCCTTAAAAATTTTCCAATTTTTGTCCCAATTCTTCCCATTCCCATTGAAACTTTTCAAATCCCTCTCAAAATTGTTGAAATTCTGTTGAAGCTTTTAAAATTCTCTCTAGAATTTTCAAAATCCATGGCCACATGTTTACAATTTCACATAAAAAAATTGCTAAAATTCCAGTTGAAATTTTTTCAAAGTCCCTTAAAAATTTTCCAATTTTTGTCCCAATTCTTCCCATTCCCATTGAAACATTTCAAATCCCTCTCAAAATTGTTGAAATTCTGTTGAAGCTTTTAAAATTCTCTCTAGAATTTTCAAAATCCATGTCCACATGTTTACAATTTCACATAAAAAAATGGCTAAAATTCCAGTTGAAATTTTTTCAAAGTCCCTTAAAAATTTTCCAATTTTTGTCCCAATTCTTCCCATTCCCATTGAAACTTTTCAAATCCCTCTCAAAATTGTAGAAATTCTGTTAAAGCTTTTAAAATTCTCTCTAGAATTTTCAAAATCCATGTCCACATGTTTACAATTTCACGTCAAAAAATTGCTAAAATTCCAGTTGAAATTTTTTCAAAGTCCCTTAAAAATTTTCCAATTTTTGTCCCAATTCTTCCCATTCCCATTGAAACTTTTCAAATCCCTTTCAAAATTGTTGAAATTCTGTTGAAAATTTTAAAATTCTCTCTAGAATATTCAAAATCCATGGCCACATGTTTACAATTTCACGTCAAAAAATTGCTAAAATTCCAGTTGAAATTTTTTCAAAGTCCCTTAAAAATTTTCCAATTTTTGTCCCAATTCTTCCCATTCCCATTGAAACTTTTCAAATCCCTTTCAAAATTGTTGAAATTCTGTTGAAAATTTTAAAATTCTCTCTAGAATATTCAAAATCCATGTCCACATGTTTACAATTTCACATAAAAAAATGGCTAAAATTCCAGTTGAAATTTTTTCAAAGTCCCTTAAAAATTTTCCAATTTTTGTCCCAATTCTTCCCATTCCCATGGAAACTTTTCAAATCCCTCTCAAAATTGTTGAAATTCTGTTGAAGCTTTTAAAATTCTCTCTAGAATTTTCAAAATCCATGTCCACACGTTTACAATTTCACGTCAAAAAATTGCTAAAATTCCAGTTGAAATTTTTTCAAAGTCCCTTAAAAATTTTCCAATTTTTGTCCCAATTCTTCCCATTCCCATTGAAACTTTTCAAATCCCTCTCAAAATTGTTGAAATTCTGTTGAAGCTTTTAAAATTCTCTCTAGAATTTTCAAAATCCATGGCCACATGTTTACAATTTCACGTCAAAAAATTGCTAAAATTCCAGTTGAAATTTTTTCAAAGTCCCTTAAAAATTTTCCAATTTTTGTCCCAATTCTTCCCATTCCCATTGAAACTTTTCAAATCCCTCTCAAAATTGTAGAAATTCTGTTAAAGCTTTTAAAATTCTCTCTAGAATTTTCAAAATCCATGTCCACATGTTTACAATTTCACGTCAAAAAATTGCTAAAATTCCAGTGGAAATTTTTTCAAAGTCCCTTAAAAATTTTCCAATTTTTGTCCCAATTCTTCCCATTCCCATTGAAACTTTTCAAATCCCTCTCAAAATTGTTGAAATTCTCTTGAAGCTTTTAAAATTCTCTCTAGAATTTTCAAAATCCATGTCCACATGTTTACAATTTCACGTCAAAAAATGGCTAAAATTCCAGTTGAAATTTTTTCAAAGTCCCTTAAAAATTTTCCAATTTTTGTCCCAATTCTTCCCATTCCCATTGAAACTTTTCAAATCCCTTTCAAAATTGTTGAAATTCTGTTGAAGCTTTTAAAATTCTCTCTAGAATTTTCAAAATCCATGTCCACATGTTTACAATTTCACGTCAAAAAATTGCTAAAATTCCAGTTGAAATTTTTTCAAAGTCCCTTAAAAATTTTCCAATTTTTGTCCCAATTCTTCCCATTCCCATTGAAACTTTTCAAATCCCTCTCAAAATTGTAGAAATTCTGTTAAAGCTTTTAAAATTCTCTCTAGAATTTTCAAAATCCATGTCCACATGTTTACAATTTCACGTCAAAAAATTGCTAAAATTCCAGTTGAAATTTTTTCAAAGTCCCTTAAAAATTTTCCAATTTTTGTCCCAACTCTTCCCATTCCCATGGAAACTTTTCAAATTCCTCTCAAAATTGTTGAAATTCTGTTGAAGCTTTTAAAATTCTCTCTAGAATTTTCAAAATCCATGTCCACATGTTTACAATTTCACATAAAAAAATTGCTAAAATTCCAGTTGAAATTTTTTCAAAGTCCCTTAAAAATTTTCCAATTTTTGTCCCAATTCTTCCCATTCCCATTGAAACTTTTCAAATCCCTCTCAAAATTGTTGAAATTCTCTTGAAGCTTTTAAAATTCTCTCTAGAATTTTCAAAATCCATGTCCACATGTTTACAATTTCACGTCAAAAAATTGCTAAAATTCCAGTTGAAATTTTTTCAAAGTCCCTTAAAAATTTTCCAATTTTTGTCCCAATTCTTCCCATTCCCATTGAAATTTTTCAAATCCCTCTCAAAATTGTAGAAATTCTGTTAAAGCTTTTAAAATTCTCTCTAGAATTTTCAAAATCCATGTCCACATGTTTACAATTTCACGTCAAAAAATGCTAAAATTCCAGTTGAAATTTTTTCAAAGTCCCTTAAAAATTTTCCAATTTTTGTCCCAATTCTTCCCATTCCCATTGAAACTTTTCAAATCCCTCTCAAAATTGTTGAAATTCTGTTGAAGCTTTTAAAACTCTCTCTAGAATTTTCAAAATCCATGTCCACATGTTCACAATTTCTCATAAAAAAATTGCTAAAATTCCAGTTGAAATTTTTTCAAAGTCCCTTAAAAATTTTCCAATTTTTGTCCCAATTCTTCCCATTCCCATTGAAACTTTTCAAATCCCTCTCAAAATTGTTGAAATTCTGTTGAAGCTTTTAAAATTCTCTCTAGAATTTTCAAAATCCATGGCCACATGTTTACAATTTCACATAAAAAAATTGCTAAAATTCCAGTTGAAATTTTTTCAAAGTCCCTTAAAAATTTTCCAATTTTTGTCCCAATTCTTCCCATTCCCATTGAAACATTTCAAATCCCTCTCAAAATTGTTGAAATTCTGTTGAAGCTTTTAAAATTCTCTCTAGAATTTTCAAAATCCATGTCCACATGTTTACAATTTCACATAAAAAAATGGCTAAAATTCCAGTTGAAATTTTTTCAAAGTCCCTTCAAAATTTTCCAATTTTTGTCCCAATTCTTCCCATTCCCATTGAAACTTTTCAAATCCCTCTCAAAATTGTAGAAATTCTGTTAAAGCTTTTAAAATTCTCTCTAGAATTTTCAAAATCCATGTCCACACGTTTACAATTTCACGTCAAAAAATTGCTAAAATTCCAGTTGAAATTTTTTCAAAGTCCCTTAAAAATTTTCCAATTTTTGTCCCAATTCTTCCCATTCCCATTGAAATTTTTCAAATCCCTCTCAAAATTGTTGAAATTCTGTTGAAGCTTTTAAAATTCTCTCTAGAATTTTCAAAATCCATGTCCACATGTTTACAATTTCACGTCAAAAAATTGCTAAAATTCCAGTTGAAATTTTTTCAAAGTCCCTTAAAAATTTTCCAATTTTTGTCCCAATTCTTCCCATTCCCATTGAAATTTTTCAAATCCTTTTCAAAATTGTTGAAATTCTGTTGAAACTTTTAAAATTCTCTCTAGAATTTTCAAAATCCATGGCCACATGTTTACAATTTCACGTAACAAAATTGCTAAAATTCCAGTTGAAATTTTTTCAAAGTCCCTTAAAAATTTTCCAATTTTTGTCCCAATTCTTCCCATTCCCACTGAAACTTTTCAAATCCCTCTCAAAATTGTTGAAATTCTGTTGAAGCTTTTAAAACTCTCTCTAGAATTTTCAAAATCCATGTACACATGTTCACAATTTCTCATAAAAAAACTGCTAAAATTCCAGTTGAAATTTTTTAAAAGTCCCTTAAAAATTTTCCAATTTTTGTCCCAATTCTTCCCATTCCCATTGAAACTTTTCAAATCCCTCTCAAAATTGTTGAAATTCTCTTGAAGCTTTTAAAATTCTCTCTAGAATTTTCAAAATCCATGGCCACATGTTTACAATTTCACGTCAAAAAATTGCTAAAATTCCAGTTGAAATTTTTTCAAAGTCCCTTAAAAATTTTCCAATTTTTGTCCCAATTCTTCCCATTCCCATTGAAACTTTTCAAATCCCTCTCAAAATTGTAGAAATTCTGTTAAAGCTTTTAAAATTCTCTCTAGAATTTTCAAAATCCATGTCCACATGTTTACAATTTCACGTCAAAAAATGGCTAAAATTCCAGTTGAAATTTTTTCAAAGTCCCTTAAAAATTTTCCAATTTTTGTCCCAATTCTTCCCATTCCCATTGAAACTTTTCAAATCCCTCTCAAAATTGTTGAAATTCTGTTGAAGCTTTTAAAATTCTCTCTAGAATTTTCAAAATCCATGTCCACATGTTTACAATTTCACATCAAAAAATGGCTAAAATTCCAGTTGAAATTTTTTCAAAGTCCCTTAAAAATTTTCCAATTTTTGTCCCAATTCTTCCCATTCCCATTGAAATTTTTCAAATCCCTCTCAAAATTGTAGAAATTCTGTTAAAGCTTTTAAAATTCTCTCTAGAATTTTCAAAATCCATGTCCACATGTTTACAATTTCACGTCAAAAAATGCTAAAATTCCAGTTGAAATTTTTTCAAAGTCCCTTAAAAATTTTCCAATTTTTGTCCCAATTCTTCCCATTCCCATTGAAACTTTTCAAATCCCTCTCAAAATTGTTGAAATTCTGTTGAAGCTTTTAAAACTCTCTCTAGAATTTTCAAAATCCATGTCCACATGTTCACAATTTCTCATAAAAAAATTGCTAAAATTCCAGTTGAAATTTTTTCAAAGTCCCTTAAAAATTTTCCAATTTTTGTCCCAATTCTTCCCATTCCCATTGAAACTTTTCAAATCCCTCTCAAAATTGTTGAAATTCTGTTGAAGCTTTTCAAATTCTCTCTAGAATTTTCAAAATCCATGGCCACATGTTTACAATTTCACATAAAAAAATTGCTAAAATTCCAGTTGAAATTTTTTCAAAGTCCCTTAAAAATTTTCCAATTTTTGTCCCAATTCTTCCCATTCCCATTGAAACATTTCAAATCCCTCTCAAAATTGTTGAAATTCTGTTGAAGCTTTTAAAATTCTCTCTAGAATTTTCAAAATCCATGTCCACATGTTTACAATTTCACATAAAAAAATGGCTAAAATTCCAGTTGAAATTTTTTCAAAGTCCCTTAAAAATTTTCCAATTTTTGTCCCAATTCTTCCCATTCCCATTGAAACTTTTCAAATCCCTCTCAAAATTGTAGAAATTCTGTTAAAGCTTTTAAAATTCTCTCTAGAATTTTCAAAATCCATGTCCACACGTTTACAATTTCACGTCAAAAAATTGCTAAAATTCCAGTTGAAATTTTTTCAAAGTCCCTTAAAAATTTTCCAATTTTTGTCCCAATTCTTCCCATTCCCATTGAAATTTTTCAAATCCCTCTCAAAATTGTTGAAATTCTGTTGAAGCTTTTAAAATTCTCTCTAGAATTTTCAAAATCCATGTCCACATGTTTACAATTTCACGTCAAAAAATTGCTAAAATTCCAGTTGAAATTTTTTCAAAGTCCCTTAAAAATTTTCCAATTTTTGTCCCAATTCTTCCCATTCCCATTGAAATTTTTCAAATCCTTTTCAAAATTGTTGAAATTCTGTTGAAACTTTTAAAATTCTCTCTAGAATTTTCAAAATCCATGGCCACATGTTTACAATTTCACGTAAAAAAATTGCTAAAATTCCAGTTGAAATTTTTTCAAAGTCCCTTAAAAATTTTCCAATTTTTGTCCCAATTCTTCCCATTCCCACTGAAACTTTTCAAATCCCTCTCAAAATTGTTGAAATTCTGTTGAAGCTTTTAAAACTCTCTCTAGAATTTTCAAAATCCATGTACACATGTTCACAATTTCTCATAAAAAAACTGCTAAAATTCCAGTTGAAATTTTTTCAAAGTCCCTTAAAAATTTTCCAATTTTTGTCCCAATTCTTCCCATTCCCATTGAAACTTTTCAAATCCCTCTCAAAATTGTTGAAATTCTGTTGAAGCTTTTAAAATTCTCTCTAGAATTTTCAAAATCCATGGCCACATGTTTACAATTTCACGTCAAAAAATTGCTAAAATTCCAGTTGAAATTTTTTCAAAGTCCCTTAAAAATTTTCCAATTTTTGTCCCAATTCTTCCCATTCCCATTGAAACTTTTCAAATCCCTCTCAAAATTGTAGAAATTCTGTTAAAGCTTTTAAAATTCTCTCTAGAATTTTCAAAATCCATGTCCACATGTTTACAATTTCACGTCAAAAAATTGCTAAAATTCCAGTGGAAATTTTTTCAAAGTCCCTTAAAAATTTTCCAATTTTTGTCCCAATTCTTCCCATTCCCATTGAAACTTTTCAAATCCCTCTCAAAATTGTTGAAATTCTGTTGAAGCTTTTAAAATTCTCTCTAGAATTTTCAAAATCCATGTCCACATGTTTACAATTTCACATCAAAAAATGGCTAAAATTCCAGTTGAAATTTTTTCAAAGTCCCTTCAAAATTTTCCAATTTTTGTCCCAATTCTTCCCATTCCCATTGAAACTTTTCAAATCCCTTTCAAAATTGTTGAAATTCTGTTGAAGCTTTTAAAATTCTCTCTAGAATTTTCAAAATCCATGGCCACATGTTTACAATTTCACGTCAAAAAATTGCTAAAATTCCAGTTGAAATTTTTTCAAAGTCCCTTAAAAATTTTCCAATTTTTGTCCCAATTCTTCCCATTCCCATTGAAACTTTTCAAATCCCTCTCAAAATTGTTGAAATTCTGTTAAAGCTTTTGAAATTCTCTCTAGAATTTTCAAAATCCATGGCCACATGTTTACAATTTCACGTCAAAAAATTGCTAAAATTCCAGTTGAAATTTTTTCAAAGTCCCTTAAAAATTTTCCAATTTTTGTCCCAACTCTTCCCATTCCCATGGAAACTTTTCAAATTCCTCTCAAAATTGTTGAAATTCTCTTGAAGGTTTTAAAATTCTCTCTAGAATTTTCAAAATCCATGTCCACATGTTTACAATTTCACATTAAAAAATTGCTAAAATTCCAGTTGAAATTTTTTCAAAGTCCCTTAAAAATTTTCCAATTTTTGTCCCAATTCTTCCCATTCCCATTGAAACTTTTCAAATCCCTCTCAAAATTGTTGAAATTCTCTTGAAGCTTTTAAAATTCTCTCTAGAATTTTCAAAATCCATGGCCACATGTTTACAATTTCACGTAAAAAAATTGCTAAAATTCCAGTTGAAATTTTTTCAAAGTCCCTTAAAAATTTTCCAATTTTTGTCCCAATTCTTCCCATTCCCATTGAAACTTTTCAAATCCCTCTCAAAATTGTAGAAATTCTGTTAAAGCTTTTAAAATTCTCTCTAGAATTTTCAAAATCCATGTCCACATGTTTACAATTTCACGTCAAAAAATTGCTAAAATTCCAGTTGAAATTTTTTCAAAGTCCCTTAAAAATTTTCCAATTTTTGTCCCAATTCTTCCCATTCCCATTGAAATTTTTCAAATCCCTGTCAAAATTCTTGAAATTCTGTTGAAGCTTTTAAAATTCTCTCTAGAATTTTCAAAATCCATGTCCACATGTTTACAATTTCACGTCAAAAAATGGCTAAAATTCCAGTTGAAATTTTTTCAAAGTCCCTTAAAAATTTTCCAATTTTTGTCCCAATTCTTCCCATTCCCATTGAAACTTTTCAAATCCCTCTCAAAATTGTTGAAATTCTGTTGAAGCTTTTCAAATTCTCTCTAGAATTTTCAAAATCCATGGCCACATGTTTACAATTTCACATCAAAAAATGGCTAAAATTCCAGTTGAAATTTTTTCAAAGTCCCTTAAAAATTTTCCAATTTTTGTCCCAATTCTTCCCATTCCCATTGAAACTTTTCAAATCCCTCTCAAAATTGTTGAAATTCTGTTGAAGCTTTTAAAATTCTCTCTAGAATTTTCAAAATCCATGGCCACATGTTTACAATTTCACATAAAAAAATGGCTAAAATTCCAGTTGAAATTTTTTCAAAGTCCCTTAAAAATTTTCCAATTTTTGTCCCAATTCTTCCCATTCCCATTGAAACTTTTCAAATCCCTCTCCAAATTGTTGAAATTCTGTTGAAGCTTTTAAAACTCTCTCTAGAATTTTCAAAATCCATGTCCACATGTTCACAATTTCTCATAAAAAAATTGCTAAAATTCCAGTTGAAATTTTTTCAAAGTCCCTTAAAAATTTTCCAATTTTTGTCCCAATTCTTCCCATTCCCATTGAAACTTTTCAAATCCCTCTCAAAATTGTTGAAATTCTGTTGAAGCTTTTAAAATTCTCTCTAGAATTTTCAAAATCCATGGCCACATGTTTACAATTTCACATAAAAAAATTGCTAAAATTCCAGTTGAAATTTTTTCAAAGTCCCTTAAAAATTTTCCAATTTTTGTCCCAATTCTTCCCATTCCCATTGAAACATTTCAAATCCCTCTCAAAATTGTTGAAATTCTGTTGAAGCTTTTAAAATTCTCTCTAGAATTTTCAAAATCCATGTCCACATGTTTACAATTTCACATAAAAAAATGGCTAAAATTCCAGTTGAAATTTTTTCAAAGTCCCTTAAAAATTTTCCAATTTTTGTCCCAATTCTTCCCATTCCCATTGAAACTTTTCAAATCCCTCTCAAAATTGTAGAAATTCTGTTAAAGCTTTTAAAATTCTCTCTAGAATTTTCAAAATCCATGTCCACATGTTTACAATTTCACGTCAAAAAATGGCTAAAATTCCAGTTGAAATTTTTTCAAAGTCCCTTCAAAATTTTCCAATTTTTGTCCCAATTCTTCCCATTCCCATTGAAATTTTTCAAATCCCTCTCAAAATTGTAGAAATTCTGTTAAAGCTTTTAAAATTCTCTCTAGAATTTTCAAAATCCATGTCCACATGTTTACAATTTCACGTCAAAAAATGCTAAAATTCCAGTTGAAATTTTTTCAAAGTCCCTTAAAAATTTTCCAATTTTTGTCCCAATTCTTCCCATTCCCATTGAAACTTTTCAAATCCCTCTCAAAATTGTTGAAATTCTGTTGAAGCTTTTAAAACTCTCTCTAGAATTTTCAAAATCCATGTCCACATGTTCACAATTTCTCATAAAAAAATTGCTAAAATTCCAGTTGAAATTTTTTCAAAGTCCCTTAAAAATTTTCCAATTTTTGTCCCAATTCTTCCCATTCCCATTGAAACTTTTCAAATCCCTCTCAAAATTGTTGAAATTCTGTTGAAGCTTTTAAAATTCTCTCTAGAATTTTCAAAATCCATGTCCACATGTTTACAATTTCACATAAAAAAAGGCTAAAATTCCAGTTGAAATTTTTTCAAAGTCCCTTAAAAATTTTCCAATTTTTGTCCCAATTCTTCCCATTCCCATTGAAACTTTTCAAATCCCTCTCAAAATTGTAGAAATTCTGTTAAAGCTTTTAAAATTCTCTCTAGAATTTTCAAAATCCATGTCCACATGTTTACAATTTCACGTCAAAAAATTGCTAAAATTCCAGTTGAAATTTTTTCAAAGTCCCTTAAAAATTTTCCAATTTTTGTCCCAATTCTTCCCATTCCCATTGAAATTTTTCAAATCCCTCTCAAAATTGTTGAAATTCTGTTGAAGCTTTTAAAATTCTCTCTAGAATTTTCAAAATCCATGTCCACATGTTTACAATTTCACGTCAAAAAATTGCTAAAATTCCAGTTGAAATTTTTTCAAAGTCCCTTAAAAATTTTCCAATTTTTGTCCCAATTCTTCCCATTCCCATTGAAATTTTTCAAATCCTTTTCAAAATTGTTGAAATTCTGTTGAAACTTTTAAAATTCTCTCTAGAATTTTCAAAATCCATGGCCACATGTTTACAATTTCACGTAAAAAAATTGCTAAAATTCCAGTTGAAATTTTTTCAAAGTCCCTTAAAAATTTTCCAATTTTTGTCCCAATTCTTCCCATTCCCACTGAAACTTTTCAAATCCCTCTCAAAATTGTTGAAATTCTGTTGAAGCTTTTAAAACTCTCTCTAGAATTTTCAAAATCCATGTACACATGTTCACAATTTCTCATAAAAAAACTGCTAAAATTCCAGTTGAAATTTTTTCAAAGTCCCTTAAAAATTTTCCAATTTTTGTCCCAATTCTTCCCATTCCCATGGAAACTTTTCAAATCCCTCTCAAAATTGTTGAAATTCTCTTGAAGCTTTTAAAATTCTCTCTAGAATTTTCAAAATCCATGGCCACATGTTTACAATTTCACGTCAAAAAATTGCTAAAATTCCAGTTGAAATTTTTTCAAAGTCCCTTAAAAATTTTCCAATTTTTGTCCCAATTCTTCCCATTCCCATTGAAACTTTTCAAATCCCTCTCAAAATTGTAGAAATTCTGTTAAAGCTTTTAAAATTCTCTCTAGAATTTTCAAAATCCATGTCCACATGTTTACAATTTCACGTCAAAAAATTGCTAAAATTCCAGTGGAAATTTTTTCAAAGTCTCTTAAAAATTTTCCAATTTTTGTCCCAATTCTTCCCATTCCCATTGAAACTTTTCAAATCCCTCTCAAAATTGTTGAAATTCTGTTGAAGCTTTTAAAATTCTCTCTAGAATTTTCAAAATCCATGTCCACATGTTTACAATTTCACGTCAAAAAATGGCTAAAATTCCAGTTGAAATTTTTTCAAAGTCCCTTAAAAATTTTCCAATTTTTGTCCCAATTCTTCCCATTCCCATTGAAACTTTTCAAATCCCTCTCAAAATTGTTGAAATTCTCTTGAAGCTTTTAAAATTCTCTCTAGAATTTTCAAAATCCATGGCCACATGTTTACAATTTCACATAAAAAAATTGCTAAAATTCCAGTTGAAATTTTTTCAAAGTCCCTTAAAAATTTTCCAATTTTTGTCCCAATTCTTCCCATTCCCATGGAAACTTTTCAAATCCCTCTCAAAATTGTTGAAATTCTCTTGAAGCTTTTAAAATTCTCTCTAGAATTTTCAAAATCCATGGCCACATGTTTACAATTTCACGTCAAAAAATGGCTAAAATTCCAGTTGAAATTTTTTCAAAGTCCCTTAAAAATTTTCCAATTTTTGTCCCAATTCTTCCCATTCCCATGGAAACTTTTCAAATCCCTCTCAAAATTGTAGAAATTCTGTTAAAGCTTTTAAAATTCTCTCTAGAATTTTCAAAATCCATGGCCACATGTTTACAATTTCACATAAAAAAATTGCTAAAATTCCAGTTGAAATTTTTTCAAAGTCCCTTAAAAATTTTCCAATTTTTGTCCCAATTCTTCCCATTCCCATTGAAACTTTTCAAATCCCTCTCAAAATTGTTGAATTTCTGTTGAAGCTTTTAAAACTCTCTCTAGAATTTTCAAAATCCATGTACACATGTTCACAATTTCTCATAAAAAAACTGCTAAAATTCCAGTTGAAATTTTTTCAAAGTCCCTTAAAAATTTTCCAATTTTTGTCCCAATTCTTCCCATTCCCATTGAAACTTTTCAAATCCCTCTCAAAATTGTTGAAATTCTGTTGAAGCTTTTAAAATTCTCTCTAGAATTTTCAAAATCCATGGCCACATGTTTACAATTTCACATTAAAAAATTGCTAAAATTCCAGTTGAAATTTTTTCAAAGTCCCTTAAAAATTTTCCAATTTTTGTCCCAATTCTTCCCATTCCCATTGAAACTTTTCAAATCCCTCTCAAAATTGTAGAAATTCTGTTAAAGCTTTTAAAATTCTCTCTAGAATTTTCAAAATCCATGTCCACATGTTTACAATTTCACGTCAAAAAATGGCTAAAATTCCAGTTGAAATTTTTTCAAAGTCCCTTAAAAATTTTCCAATTTTTGTCCCAATTCTTCCCATTCCCATTGAAATTTTTCAAATCCCTCTCAAAATTGTTGAAATTCTGTTGAAGCTTTTAAAATTCTCTCTAGAATTTTCAAAATCCATGTCCACATGTTTACAATTTCACGTCAAAAAATTGCTAAAATTCCAGTTGAAATTTTTTCAAAGTCCCTTAAAAATTTTCCAATTTTTGTCCCAATTCTTCCCATTCCCATTGAAACTTTTCAAATCCCTTTCAAAATTGTTGAAATTCTGTTGAAAATTTTAAAATTCTCTCTAGAATTTTCAAAATCCATGGCCACATGTTTACAATTTCACATAAAAAAATTGCTAAAATTCCAGTTGAAATTTTTTCAAAGTCCCTTAAAAATTTTCCAATTTTTGTCCCAATTCTTCCCATTCCCATTGAAACATTTCAAATCCCTCTCAAAATTGTTGAAATTCTGTTGAAGCTTTTAAAATTCTCTCTAGAATTTTCAAAATCCATGTCCACATGTTTACAATTTCACGTCAAAAAATTGCTAAAATTCCAGTTGAAATTTTTTCAAAGTCCCTTAAAAATTTTCCAATTTTTGTCCCAATTCTTCCCATTCCCATTGAAACTTTTCAAATCCCTCTCAAAATTGTTGAAATTCTGTTGAAGCTTTTAAAATTCTCTCTAGAATTTTCAAAATCCATGTCCACATGTTTACAATTTCACGTCAAAAAATTGCTAAAATTCCAGTTGAAATTTTTTCAAAGTCCCTTAAAAATTTTCCAATTTTTGTCCCAATTCTTCCCATTCCCATTGAAACTTTTCAAATCCCTCTCAAAATTGTTGAAATTCTCTTGAAGCTTTTAAAATTCTCTCCAGAATTTTCAAAATCCATGTCCACATGTTTACAATTTCACATAAAAAAATTGCTAAAATTCCAGTTGAAATTTTTTCAAAGTCCCTTAAAAATTTTCCAATTTTTGTCCCAATTCTTCCCATTCCCATTGAAACATTTCAAATCCCTCTCAAAATTGTTGAAATTCTGTTGAAGCTTTTAAAATTCTCTCTAGAATTTTCAAAATCCATGTCCACATGTTTACAATTTCACGTCAAAAAATTGCTAAAATTCCAGTTGAAATTTTTTCAAAGTCCCTTAAAAATTTTCCAATTTTTGTCCCAATTCTTCCCATTCCCATTGAAACTTTTCAAATCCCTCTCAAAATTGTGAAATTCTGTTGAAGCTTTTAAAATTCTCTCTAGAATTTTCAAAATCCATGTCCACATGTTTACAATTTCACGTCAAAAAATGGCTAAAATTCCAGTTGAAATTTTTTCAAAGTCCCTTAAAAATTTTCCAATTTTTGTCCCAATTCTTCCCATTCCCATTGAAACTTTTCAAATCCCTCTCAAAATTGTTGAAATTCTCTTGAAGCTTTTAAAATTCTCTCCAGAATTTTCAAAATCCATGTCCACATGTTTACAATTCACATAAAAAAATTGCTAAAATTCCAGTTGAAATTTTTCAAAGTCCCTTAAAAATTTTCCAATTTTTGTCCCAATTCTTCCCATTCCCATGAAACTTTTCAAATCCCTCTCAAAATTGTTGAAATTCTGTTGAAGCTTTTAAAATTCTCTCTAGAATTTTCAAAATCCATGGCCACATGTTTACAATTTCACGTAACAAAATGGCTAAAATTCCAGTTGAAATTTTTTCAAAGTCCCTTAAAAATTTTCCAATTTTTGTCCCAATTCTTCCCATTCCCATTGAAACTTTTCAAATCCCTCTCAAAATTGTTGAAATTCTCTTGAAGCTTTTAAAATTCTCTCTAGAATTTTCAAAATCCATGGCCACATGTTTACAATTTCACATAAAAAAATTGCTAAAATTCCAGTTGAAATTTTTCAAAGTCCCTTAAAATTTTCCAATTTTTGTCCCAATTCTTCCCATTCCCATGGAAACTTTTCAAATCCCTCTCAAAATTGTTGAAATTCTGTTGAAGCTTTTAAAATTCTCTCTAGAATTTTCAAAATCCATGGCCACATGTTTACAATTTCACGTAACAAAATGGCTAAAATTCCAGTTGAAATTTTTTCAAGTCCCTTAAAAATTTTCCAATTTTTGTCCCAATTCTTCCCATTCCCATTGAAACTTTTCAAATCCCTCTCAAAATTGTTGAAATTCTCTTGAAGCTTTTAAAATTCTCTCTAGAATTTTCAAAATCCATGGCCACATGTTTACAATTTCACGTCAAAAAATTGCTAAAATTCCAGTTGAAATTTTTTCAAAGTCCCTTCAAAATTTTCCAATTTTTGTCCCAATTCTTCCCATTCCCATTGAAACTTTTCAAATCCCTTTCAAAATTGTTGAAATTCTGTTGAAGCTTTTAAAACTCTCTCTAGAATTTTCAAAATCCATGTCCACATGTTCACAATTTCTCATAAAAAAATTGCTAAAATACCAGTTGAAATTTTTTCAAAGTCCCTTAAAAATTTTCCAATTTTTGTCCAATTCTTCCCATTCCCATTGAAACTTTTCAAATCCCTTTCAAAATTGTTGAAATTCTGTTGAAACTTTTAAAATTCTCTCTAGAATTTTCAAAATCCATGGCCACATGTTTACAATTTCACATAAAAAAATTGCTAAAATTCCAGTTGAAATTTTTTCAAAGTCCCTGAAAAATTTCCAATTTTTGTCCCAATTCTTCCCATTCCCATTGAAACTTTTCAAATCCCTCTCAAAATTGTTGAAATTCTCTTGAAGCTTTTAAAATTCTCTCTAGAATTTTCAAATCCATGGCCACATGTTTACAATTTCACGTCAAAAACTGGCTAAAATTCCAGTTGAAATTTTTTCAAAGTCCCTTAAAAATTTTCCAATTTTTGTCCCAATTCTTCCCATTCCCATTGAAACTTTTCAAATCCCTCTCAAATTGTTGAATTCTCTTGAAGCTTTTAAAATTCTCTCCTAGAATTTTCAAAATCCATGGCCACATGTTTACAATTTCACGTCAAAAAATTGCTAAAATTCCAGTTGAAATTTTTTCAAAGTCCCTTAAAAATTTTCCAATTTTTGTCCCAATTCTTCCCATTCCCATTGAAACTTTTCAAATCCCTCTCAAAATTGTTGAAATTCTGTTGAAACTTTTAAAATTCTCTCTAGAATTTTCAAAATCCATGGCCACATGTTTACAATTTCACATAAAAAAATTGCTAAAATTCCAGTTGAAATTTTTTCAAAGTCCCTGAAAATTTTCCAATTTTTGTCCCAATTCTTCCCATTCCCATTGAAACTTTTCAAATCCCTCTCAAAATTGTTGAAATTCTGTTGAAGCTTTTAAAATTCTCTCTAGAATTTTCAAAATCCATGTCCACATGTTTACAATTTCACGTCAAAAAATTGCTAAAATTCCAGTTGAAATTTTTCAAAGTCCCTTAAAAATTTTCCAATTTTTGTCCCAATTCTTCCCATTCCCATTGAAACTTTTCAAATCCCTTTCAAAATTGTTGAAATTCTGTTGAAAATTTTAAAATTCTCTCTAGAATTTTCAAAATCCATGGCCACATGTTTACAATTTCACATAAAAAAAATTGCTAAAATTCCAGTTGAAATTTTTTCAAAGTCCCTTAAAAATTTTCCAATTTTTGTCCCAATTCTTCCCATTCCCATTGAAACATTTCAAATCCCTCTCAAAATTGTTGAAATTCTGTTGAAGCTTTTAAAATTCTCTCTAGAATTTTCAAAATCCATGTCCACATGTTTACAATTTCACGTCAAAAAATTGCTAAAATTCCAGTTGAAATTTTTTCAAAGTCCCTTAAAAATTTTCCAATTTTTGTCCCAATTCTTCCCATTCCCATTGAAACTTTTCAAATCCCTCTCAAAATTGTTGAAATTCTGTTGAAGCTTTTAAAATTCTCTCTAGAATTTTCAAAATCCATGTCCACATGTTACAATTTCACGTCAAAAAATTGCTAAAATTCCAGTTGAATTTTTTCAAAGTCCCTTAAAAATTTTCCAATTTTTGTCCCAATTCTTCCCATTCCCATTGAAACTTTTCAAATCCCTCTCAAAATTGTTGAAATTCTCTTGAAGCTTTTAAAATTCTCCTCCAGAATTTTCAAAATCCATGTCCACATGTTTACAATTTCACATAAAAAAATTGCTAAAATTCCAGTTGAAATTTTTTCAAAGTCCCTTAAAAATTTTCCAATTTTTGTCCCAATTCTTCCCATTCCCATTGAAACATTTCAAATCCCTCTCAAAATTGTTGAAATTCTGTTGAAGCTTTTAAAATTCTCTCTAGAATTTTCAAAATCCATGTCCACTCAAAATCCATGTCCACATGTTTACAATTTCACGTCAAAAAATTGCTAAAATTCCAGTTGAAATTTTTTCAAAGTCCCTTAAAAATTTTCCAATTTTTGTCCCAATTCTTCCCATTCCCATTGAAACTTTTCAAATCCCTCTCAAAATTGTTGAAATTCTGTTGAAGCTTTTAAAATTCTCTCTAGAATTTTCAAAATCCATGTCCACATGTTTACAATTTCACGTCAAAAAATGGCTAAAATTCCAGTTGAAATTTTTTCAAAGTCCCTTAAAAATTTTCCAATTTTTGTCCCAATTCTTCCCATTCCCATTGAAACTTTTCAAATCCCTCTCAAAATTGTTGAAATTCTCTTGAAGCTTTTAAAATTCTCTCCAGAATTTTCAAAATCCATGTCCACATGTTTACAATTTCACATAAAAAAATTGCTAAAATTCCAGTTGAAATTTTTTCAAAGTCCCTTAAAAATTTTCCAATTTTTGTCCCAATTCTTCCCATTCCCATGGAAACTTTTCAAATCCCTCTCAAAATTGTTGAAATTCTGTTGAAGCTTTTAAAATTCTCTCTAGAATTTTCAAAATCCATGGCCACATGTTTACAATTTCACGTAACAAAATGGCTAAAATTCCAGTTGAAATTTTTTCAAAGTCCCTTAAAAATTTTCCAATTTTTGTCCCAATTCTTCCCATTCCCATTGAAACTTTTCAAATCCCTCTCAAAATTGTTGAAATTCTCTTGAAGCTTTTAAAATTCTCTCTAGAATTTTCAAAATCCATGGCCACATGTTTACAATTTCACATAAAAAAATTGCTAAAATTCCAGTTGAAATTTTTTCAAAGTCCCTTAAAAATTTTCCAATTTTTGTCCCAATTCTTCCCATTCCCATGGAAACTTTTCAAATCCCTCTCAAAATTGTTGAAATTCTGTTGAAGCTTTTAAAATTCTCTCTAGAATTTTCAAAATCCATGGCCACATGTTTACAATTTCACGTAACAAAATGGCTAAAATTCCAGTTGAAATTTTTTTCAAAGTCCCTTAAAAATTTTCCAATTTTTGTCCCAATTCTTCCCATTCCCATTGAAACTTTTCAAATCCCTCTCAAAATTGTTGAAATTCTCTTGAAGCTTTTAAAATTCTCTCTAGAATTTTCAAAATCCATGGCCACATGTTTACAATTTCACGTCAAAAAATTGCTAAAATTCCAGTTGAAATTTTTTCAAAGTCCCTTCAAAATTTTCCAATTTTTGTCCCAATTCTTCCCATTCCCATTGAAACTTTTCAAATCCCTTTCAAAATTGTTGAAATTCTGTTGAAGCTTTTAAAACTCTCTCTAGAATTTTCAAAATCCATGTCCACATGTTCACAATTTCTCATAAAAAAATTGCTAAAATACCAGTTGAAATTTTTTCAAAGTCCCTTAAAAATTTTCCAATTTTTGTCCCAATTCTTCCCATTCCCATTGAAACTTTTCAAATCCCTTTCAAAATTGTTGAAATTCTGTTGAAACTTTTAAAATTCTCTCTAGAATTTTCAAAATCCCATGGCCACATGTTTACAATTTCACATAAAAAAAATTGCTAAAATTCCAGTTGAAATTTTTTCAAAGTCCCTGAAAAATTTTCCAATTTTTGTCCCAATTCTTCCCATTCCCATTGAAACTTTTCAAATCCCTCTCAAAATTGTTGAAATTCTCTTGAAGCTTTTAAAATTCTCTCTAGAATTTTCAAAATCCATGGCCACATGTTTACAATTTCACGTCAAAAACTGGCTAAAATTCCAGTTGAAATTTTTTCAAAGTCCCTTAAAAATTTTCCAATTTTTGTCCCAATTCTTCCCATTCCCATTGAAACTTTTCAAATCCCTCTCAAAATTGTTGAAATTCTCTTGAAGCTTTTAAAATTCTCTCTAGAATTTTCAAAATCCATGGCCACATGTTTACAATTTCACGTCAAAAAATTGCTAAAATTCCAGTTGAAATTTTTTCAAAGTCCCTTAAAAATTTTCCAATTTTTGTCCCAATTCTTCCCATTCCCATTGAAACTTTTCAAATCCCTCTCAAAATTGTTGAAATTCTGTTGAAACTTTTAAAATTCTCTCTAGAATTTTCAAAATCCATGGCCACATGTTTACAATTTCACATAAAAAAATTGCTAAAATTCCAGTTGAAATTTTTTCAAAGTCCCTGAAAAATTTTCCAATTTTTGTCCCAATTCTTCCCATTCCCATTGAAACTTTTCAAATCCCTCTCAAAATTGTTGAAATTCTCTTGAAGCTTTTAAAATTCTCTCTAGAATTTTCAAAATCCATGGCCACATGTTTACAATTTCACGTCAAAAACTGGCTAAAATTCCAGTTGAAATTTTTTCAAAGTCCCTTAAAAATTTTCCAATTTTTGTCCCAATTCTTCCCATTCCCATTGAAACTTTTCAAATCCCTCTCAAAATTGTTGAAATTCTCTTGAAGCTTTTAAAATTCTCTCTAGAATTTTCAAAATCCATGGCCACATGTTTACAATTTCACGTCAAAAAATTGCTAAAATTCCAGTTGAAATTTTTTCAAAGTCCCTTAAAAATTTTCCAATTTTTGTCCCAATTCTTCCCATTCCCATTGAAACTTTTCAAATCCCTCTCAAAATTGTTGAAATTCTGTTGAAGCTTTTAAAATTCTCTCTAGAATTTTCAAAATCCATGGCCACATGTTTACAATTTCACGTCAAAAAATGGCTAAAATTCCAGTTGAAATTTTTACAAAGTCCCTTAAAAATTTTCCAATTTTTGTCCCAATTCTTCCCATTCCCATGGAAACTTTTCAAATCCCTCTCAAAATTGTTGAAATTCTGTTGAAGCTTTTAAAATTCTCTCTAGAATTTTCAAAATCCATGTCCACATGTTTACAATTTCACATAAAAAAATTGCTAAAATTCCAGTTGAAATTTTTTCAAAGTCCCTGAAAAATTTTCCAATTTTTGTCCCAATTCTTCCCATTCCCATTGAAACTTTTCAAATCCCTCTCAAAATTGTTGAAATTCTCTTGAAGCTTTTAAAATTCTCTCTAGAATTTTCAAAATCCATGGCCACATGTTTACAATTTCACGTCAAAAACTGGCTAAAATTCCAGTTGAAATTTTTTCAAAGTCCCTTAAAAATTTTCCAATTTTTGTCCCAATTCTTCCCATTTCCCATTGAAACTTTTCATATCCCTCTCAAAATTGTTGAAATTCTCTTGAAGCTTTTAAAATTCTCTCTAGAATTTTCAAAATCCATGGCCACATGTTTACAATTTCACGTCAAAAAATTGCTAAAATTCCAGTTGAAATTTTTTCAAAGTCCCTTAAAAATTTTCCAATTTTTGTCCCAATTCTTCCCATTCCCATTGAAACTTTTCAAATCCCTCTCAAAATTGTTGAAATTCTGTTGAAGCTTTTAAAATTCTCTCTAGAATTTTCAAAATCCATGGCCACATGTTTACAATTTCATGTAAAAAAATGGCTAAAATTCCAGTTGAAATTTTTCAAAGTCCCTTAAAATTTTCCAATTTTTGTCCCAATTCTTCCCATTCCCATTGAAACTTTTCAAATCCCTCTCAAAATTGTTGAAATTCTGTTGAAGCTTTTAAAATTCTCTCTAGAATTTTCAAAATCCATGTCCACATGTTTACAATTTCACATAAAAAAATTGCTAAAATTCCAGTTGAAATTTTTTCAAAGTCCCTTAAAAATTTTCCAATTTTTGTCCCAATTCTTCCCATTCCCATTGAAACTTTTCAAATCCCTCTCAAAATTGTTGAAATTCTGTTGAAGCTTTTAAAATTCTCTCTAGAATTTTCAAAATCCACGTCCACATGTTTACAATTTCACGTCAAAAAATGGCTAAAATTCCAGTTGAAATTTTTTCAAAGTCCCTTAAAAATTTTCCAATTTTTGTCCCAATTCTTCCCATTCCCATTGAAACTTTTCAAATCCCTCTCAAAATTGTTGAAATTCTGTTGAAGCTTTTAAAATTCTCTCTAGAATTTTCAAAATCCACTTCAACATGTTCACAATTTCACGTCAAAAAATGGCTAAAATTCCAGTTGAAATTTTTTCAAAGTCCCTTAAAAATTTTCCAATTTTTGTCCCAATTCTTCCCATTCCCATTGAAACTTTTCAAATCCCTCTCAAAATTGTAGAAATTCTGTTGAAGCTTTTAAAACTCTCTCTAGAATTTTCAAAATCCATGTCCACATGTTCACAATTTCTCATAAAAAAATTGCTAAAATACCAGTTGAAATTTTTTCAAAGTCCCTTAAAAATTTTCCAATTTTTGTCCCAATTCTTCCCATTCCCATTGAAACTTTTCAAATCCCTTTCAAAATTGTTGAAATTCTGTTGAAACTTTTAAAATTCTCTCTAGAATTTTCAAAATCCATGGCCACATGTTTACAATTTCACATAAAAAAATTGCTAAAATTCCAGTTGAAATTTTTTCAAAGTCCCTGAAAAATTTTCCAATTTTTGTCCCAATTCTTCCCATTCCCATTGAAACTTTTCAAATCCCTCTCAAAATTGTTGAAATTCTCTTGAAGCTTTTAAAATTCTCTCTAGAATTTTCAAAATCCATGGCCACATGTTTACAATTTCACGTCAAAAACTGGCTAAAATTCCAGTTGAAATTTTTTCAAAGTCCCTTAAAAATTTTCCAATTTTTGTCCCAATTCTTCCCATTCCCATTGAAACTTTTCAAATCCCTCTCAAAATTGTTGAAATTCTCTTGAAGCTTTTAAAATTCTCTCTAGAATTTTCAAAATCCATGGCCACATGTTTACAATTTCACGTCAAAAAAATTGCTAAAATTCCAGTTGAAATTTTTTCAAAGTCCCTTAAAAATTTTCCAATTTTTGTCCCAATTCTTCCCATTCCCATTGAAACTTTTCAAATCCCTCTCAAAATTGTTGAAATTCTGTTGAAACTTTTAAAATTCTCTCTAGAATTTTCAAAATCCATGGCCACATGTTTACAATTTCACATAAAAAAATTGCTAAAATTCCAGTTGAAATTTTTTCAAAGTCCCTGAAAAATTTTCCAATTTTTGTCCCAATTCTTCCCATTCCCATTGAAACTTTTCAAATCCCTCTCAAAATTGTTGAAATTCTCTTGAAGCTTTTAAAATTCTCTCTAGAATTTTCAAAATCCATGGCCACATGTTTACAATTTCACGTCAAAAACTGGCTAAAATTCCAGTTGAAATTTTTTCAAAGTCCCTTAAAAATTTTCCAATTTTTGTCCCAATTCTTCCCATTCCCATTGAAACTTTTCAAATCCCTCTCAAAATTGTTGAAATTCTCTTGAAGCTTTTAAAATTCTCTCTAGAATTTTCAAAATCCATGGCCACATGTTTACAATTTCACGTCAAAAAATTGCTAAAATTCCAGTTGAAATTTTTTCAAAGTCCCTTAAAAATTTTTCCAATTTTTGTCCCAATTCTTCCCATTCCCATTGAAACTTTTCAAATCCCTCTCAAAATTGTTGAAATTCTGTTGAAGCTTTTAAAATTCTCTCTAGAATTTTCAAAATCCATGGCCACATGTTTACAATTTCACGTCAAAAAATGGCTAAAATTCCAGTTGAAATTTTTACAAAGTCCCTTAAAAATTTTCCAATTTTTGTCCCAATTCTTCCCATTCCCATGGAAACTTTTTCAAATCCCTCTCAAAATTGTTGAAATTCTGTTGAAGCTTTTAAAATTCTCTCTAGAATTTTCAAAATCCATGTCCACATGTTTACAATTTCACATAAAAAAATTGCTAAAATTCCAGTTGAAATTTTTTCAAAGTCCCTGAAAAATTTTCCAATTTTGTCCCAATTCTTCCCATTCCCATTGAAACTTTTCAAATCCCTCTCAAAATTGTTGAAATTCTCTTGAAGCTTTTAAAATTCTCTCTAGAATTTTCAAAATCCATGGCCACATGTTTACAATTTCACGTCAAAAACTGGCTAAAATTCCAGTTGAAATTTTTTCAAAGTCCCTTAAAAATTTTCCAATTTTTGTCCCAATTCTTCCCATTCCCATTGAAACTTTTCATATCCCTCTCAAAATTGTTGAAATTCTCTTGAAGCTTTTAAAATTCTCTCTAGAATTTTCAAAATCCATGGCCACATGTTTACAATTTCACGTCAAAAAATTGCTAAAATTCCAGTTGAAATTTTTTCAAAGTCCCTTAAAAATTTTCCAATTTTTGTCCCAATTCTTCCCATTCCCATTGAAACTTTTCAAATCCCTCTCAAAATTGTTGAAATTCTGTTGAAGCTTTTAAAATTCTCTCTAGAATTTTCAAAATCCATGGCCACATGTTTACAATTTCATGTAAAAAAATGGCTAAAATTCCAGTTGAAATTTTTTCAAAGTCCCTTAAAAATTTTCCAATTTTTGTCCCAATTCTTCCCATTCCCATTGAAACTTTTCAAATCCCTCTCAAAATTGTTGAAATTCTGTTGAAGCTTTTAAAATTCTCTCTAGAATTTTCAAAATCCATGTCCACATGTTTACAATTTCACATAAAAAAATTGCTAAAATTCCAGTTGAAATTTTTTCAAAGTCCCTTAAAAATTTTCCAATTTTTGTCCCAATTCTTCCCATTCCCATTGAAACTTTTCAAATCCCTCTCAAAATTGTTGAAATTCTGTTGAAGCTTTTAAAATTCTCTCTAGAATTTTCAAAATCCACGTCCACATGTTTACAATTTCACGTCAAAAAAATGGCTAAAATTCCAGTTGAAATTTTTTCAAAGTCCCTTAAAAATTTTCCAATTTTTGTCCCAATTCTTCCCATATCCCTCTCAAAATTGTTGAAATTCTGTTGAAGCTTTTAAATTCTCTCTAGAATTTTCAAAATCCACTTCAACATGTTCACAATTTCACGTCAAAAATGGCTAAAATTCCAGTTGAAATTTTTTCAAAGTCCCTTAAAAATTTTCCAATTTTTGTCCCAATTCTTCCCATTCCCATTGAAACTTTTCAAATCCCTCTCAAAATTGTAGAAATTCTGTTGAAGCTTTTAAAATTCTCTCTAGAATTTTCAAAAATCCATGTCCACATGTTTACAATTTCACGTAAAAAAATTGCTAAATTCCGGTTGAATTTTTTTCAAAGTTCCTTAAAAATTTTCCAATTTTTGTCCCAATTCTTCTCATTCCCATTGAAACTTTTCAAATCCCTCTCAAAATTGTTGAAATTCTGTTGAAGCTTTTAAAATTCTCTCTAGAATTTTCAAAATCCATGTCCACATGTTTACAATTTCACATAAAAAAATGCTAAAATTCCAGTTGAAATTTTTTCAAAGTCCCTTAAAAATTTTCCAATTTTTGTCCCAATTCTTCCCATTCCATTGAAACTTTTCAAATCCCTCTCAAAATTGTTGAAATTCTGTTGAAGCTTTTAAAATTCTCTCTAGAATTTTCAAAATCTATGTCCACATGTTTACAATTTCACGTAACAAAATGGCTAAAATTCCAGTTGAAATTTTTTCAAAGTCCCTTAAAAATTTTCCAATTTTTGTCCCAATTCTTCCCATTCCCATTGAAACTTTTCAAATCCCTCTCAAAATTGTTGAAATTCTCTTGAAGCTTTTAAAATTCTCTCTAGAATTTTCAAAATCCATGGCCACATGTTTACAATTTCACGTCAAAAAATGGCTAAAATTCCAGTTGAAATTTTTTCAAAGTCCCTGAAAAATTTTCCAATTTTTGTCCCAATTCTTCCCATTCCCATTGAAACTTTTCAAATCCCTCTCAAATTGTTGAAATTCTCTTGAAGCTTTTAAAATTCTCTCTAGAATTTTCAAAATCCATGGCCACATGTTTACAATTTCACGTCAAAAAATGGCTAAAATTCCAGTTGAAATTTTTTCAAAGTCCCTTAAAAAATTTTCCAATTTTTGTCCCAATTCTTCCCATTCCCATTGAAACTTTTCAAATCCCTCTCAAAATTGTAGAAATTCTCTTGAAGCTTTTAAAATTCTCTCTAGAATTTTCAAAATCCATGTCCACATGTTTACAATTTCACATAAAAAAATTGCTAAAATTCCAGTTGAAATTTTTTCAAAGTCCCTTAAAAATTTTCCAATTTTTGTCCCAATTCTTCCCATTCCCATTGAAACTTTTCAAATCCCTCTCAAATTGTTGAAATTCTGTTGAAGCTTTTAAAATTCTCTCTAGAATTTTCAAAATCCATGTCCACATGTTTACAATTTCACGTAAAAAAATTGCTAAAATTCCGGTTGAAATTTTTTCAAAGTTCCTTAAAAATTTTCCAATTTTTGTCCCCATTCTTCTCATTCCCATTGAAACTTTTCAAATCCCTCTCAAAATTGTTGAAATTCTGTTGAAGCTTTTAAAATTCTCTCTAGAATTTTCAAAATCCATGTCCACATGTTTACAATTTCACATAAAAAAAATGCTAAAATTCCAGTTGAAATTTTTTCAAAGTCCCTTAAAAATTTTCCAATTTTTGTCCCAATTCTTCCCATTCCCATTGAAACTTTCCAAATCCCTCTCAAAATTGTTGAAATTCTGTTGAAGCTTTTAAAATTCTCTCTAGAATTTTCAAAATCTATGTCCACATGTTTACAATTTCACGTAACAAAATGGCTAAAATTCAGTTGAAATTTTTTCAAAGTCCCTTAAAAATTTTCCAATTTTTGTCCCAATTCTTCCCATTCCCATTGAAACTTTTCAAATCCCTCTCAAAATTGTTGAAATTCTGTTTGAAGCTTTTAAAATTCTCTCTAGAATTTTCAAAATCCATGTCCACATGTTTACAATTTCACATAAAAAATTGCTAAAATTCCAGTTGAAATTTTTTCAAAGTCCCTTAAAAATTTTCCAATTTTTGTCCCAATTCTTCCCATTCCCATTGAACTTTTCAAATCCCTCTCAAAATTGTTGAAATTCTCTTGAAGCTTTTAAAATTCTCTCTAGAATTTTCAAAATCCATGGCCACATGTTTACAATTTCACGTCAAAAATTGCTAAAATTCCAGTTGAAATTTTTTCAAAGTCCCTGAAAAATTTTCCAATTTTTGTCCCAATTCTTCCCATTCCATTGAAACTTTTCAAATCCCTCTCAAAATTGTTGAAATTCTGTTTGAAGCTTTTAAAATTCTCTCTAGAATTTTCAAAATCCACTTCAACATGTTCACAATTTCACGTAACAAAATGGCTAAAATTCCAGTTGAAATTTTTTCAAAGTCCCTTAAAATTTTCCAATTTTTGTCCCAATTCTTCCCATTCCCATTGAAACTTTTCAAATCCCTCTCAAATTGTTGAAATTCTCTTGAAGCTTTTAAAATTCTCTCTAGGAATTTTCAAAATCCATGGCCACATGTTTACAATTTCACGTCAAAAAATTGCTAAAATTCCAGTTGAAATTTTTTCAAAGTCCCTGAAAAATTTTCCAATTTTTGTCCCAATCTTCCCATTCCCATTGAAACTTTTCAAATCCCTCTCAAAATTGTTGAAATTCTCTTGAAGCTTTTAAAATTCTCTCTAGAATTTTCAAAATCCATGTCCACATGTTTACAATTTCACGTCAAAAACTGGCTAAAATTCCAGTTGAAATTTTTTCAAAGTCCCTTAAAAATTTTCCAATTTTTGTCCCAATTCTTCCCATTCCCATTGAAACTTTTCAAATCCCTCTCAAAATTGTTGAAATTCTCTTGAAGCTTTTAAAATTCTCTCTAGAATTTTCAAAATCCATGTCCACATGTTCACAATTTCTCATAAAAATATTGCTAAAATTCCAGTTCAAATTTTTTCAAAGTCCCTTAAAAATTTTCCAATTTTTGTCCCAATTCTTCCCATTCCATTGAAACTTTTCAAATCCCTCTCAAAATTGTTGAAATTCTGTTGAAGCTTTTAAAATTCTCTCTAGAATTTTCAAAATCCATGGCCACATGTTTACAATTTCATGTAAAAAAATGGCTAAAATTCCAGTTGAAATTTTACAAAGTCCCTTAAAATTTTCCAATTTTGTCCCAATTCTTCCCATTCCCATTGAAACTTTTCAAATCCCTCTCAAAATTGTTGAAATTCTCTTGAAGCTTTTAAAATTCTCTCTAGAATTTTCAAAATCCATGGCCACATGTTTACAATTTCACATAAAAAAATTGCTAAAATTCCAGTTGAAATTTTTTCAAAGTCCCTTAAAAATTTTCCAATTTTTGTCCCAATTCTTCCCATTCCCATTGAAACTTTTCAAATCCCTCTCAAAATTGTTGAAATTCTCTTGAAGCTTTTAAAATTCTCTCTAGAATTTTCAAAATCCATGTCCACATGTTCACAATTTCACATAAAAAAAATGCTAAAATTCCAGTTGAAATTTTTTCAAAGTCCCTTAAAAATTTTCCAATTTTTGTCCCCAATTCTTCCCATTCCCATTGAAACTTTTCAAATCCCTCTCAAAATTGTTGAAATTCTCTTGAAGCTTTTAAAATTCTCTCTAGAATTTCAAAATCCATGGCCACATGTTTACAATTTCACGTAACAAAATGGCTAAAATTCCAGTTGAAATTTTTTCAAAGTCCCTTAAAAATTTTCCAATTTTTGTCCCAATTCTTCCCATTCCCATTGAAACTTTTCAAATCCCTCTCAAAATTGTTGAAATTCTCTTGAAGCTTTTAAAATTTTCTCTAGAATTTTCAAAATCCATGGCCACATGTTTACAATTTCACGTCAAAAACTGGCTAAAATTCCGGTTGAAATTTTTTCAAAGTCCCTTAAAAATTTTCCAATTTTTGTCCCAATTCTTCCCATTCCCATTGAAACTTTCAAATCCCTCTCAAAATTGTTGAAATTCTCTTGAAGCTTTTAAAATTCTCTCTAGAATTTTCAAAATCCATGGCCACATGTTTACAATTTCACATAAAAAAATTGCTAAAATTCCAGTTGAAATTTTTTCAAAGTCCCTGAAAAATTTTCCAATTTTTGTCCCAATTCTTCCCATTCCCATTGAAACTTTTCAAATCCCTCTCAAAATTGTTGAAATTCTGTTGAAGCTTTTAAAATTCTCTCTAGAATTTTCAAAATCCATGGCCACATGTTTACAATTTCATGTAAAAAAATGGCTAAAATTCCAGTTGAAATTTTTACAAAGTCCTTAAAAATTTTCCAATTTTTGTCCCAATTCTTCCATTCCCATTGAAACTTTTCAAATCCCTCTCAAAATTGTTGAAATTCTCTTGAAGCTTTTAAAATTCTCTCTAGAATTTTCAAAATCCATGTCCACATGTTTACAATTTCACGTCAAAAAATGGCTAAAATTCCAGTTGAAATTTTTTCAAAGTCCCTTAAAAATTTTCCAATTTTTGTCCCAATTCTTCCCATTCCCATTGAAACTTTTCAAATCCCTCTCAAAATTGTTGAAATTCTCTTGAAGCTTTTAAAATTCTCTCTAGAATTTTCAAAATCCATGTCCACATGTTTACAATTTCACATAAAAAAATAGCTAAAATTCCAGTTGAAATTTTTTCAAAGTCCCTTAAAAAATTTCCAATTTTTGTCCCAATTCTTCCCATTCCCATTGAAACTTTTCAAATCCCTCTCAAAATTGTTGAAATTCTGTTGAAGCTTTTAAAATTCTCTCTAGAATTTTCAAAATCCATGCCACATGTTTACAATTTCACGTAACAAAATGGCTAAAATTCCAGTTGAAAATTTTTCAAAGTCCCTTAAAAATTTTCCAATTTTTGTCCCAATTCTTCCCATTCCCATTGAAACTTTTCAAATCCCTCTCAAAATTGTTGAAATTCTCTTGAAGCTTTAAAATTCTCTCTAGAATTTTCAAAATCCATGGCCACATGTTTACAATTTCACGTCAAAAATTGCTAAAATTCCGGTTGAAATTTTTTCAAAGTTCCTTAAAAATTTTCCAATTTTTGTCCCAATTCTTCTCATTCCCATTGAAACTTTTCAAATCCCTCTCAAAATTGTTGAAATTCTGTTGAAGCTTTTAAAATTCTCTCTAGAATTTTCAAAATCCATGTCCACATGTTTACAATTTCACATAAAAAAATTGCTAAAATTCCAGTTGAAATTTTTTCAAAGTCCCTTAAAAATTTTCCAATTTTTGTCCCAATTCTTCCCATTCCCATTGAAACTTTTCAAATCCCTCTCAAAATTGTTGAAATTCTGTTGAAGCTTTTAAAATTCTCTCTAGAATTTTCAAAATCTATGTCCACATGTTTACAATTTCACGTAACAAAATGGCTAAAATTCCAGTTGAAATTTTTTCAAAGTCCCTTAAAAATTTTCCAATTTTTGTCCCAATTCTTCCCATTCCCATTGAAACTTTTCAAATCCCTCTCAAAATTGTTGAAATTCTCTTGAAGCTTTTAAAATTCTCTCTAGAATTTTCAAAATCCATGGCCACATGTTTACAATTTCACGTAACAAAATGGCTAAAATTCCACTTGAAATTTTTTCAAAGTTCCTTAAAAATTTTCCAATTTTTGTCCCAATTCTTCCCATTCCCATTGAAACTTTTCAAATCCCTCTCAAAATTGTTGAAATTCTCTTGAAGCTTTTAAAATTCTCTCTAGAATTTTCAAAATCCATGGCCACATGTTTACAATTTCACATAAAAAAATTGCTAAAATTCCAGTTGAAATTTTTTCAAAGTCCCTTAAAAATTTTCCAATTTTTGTCCCAATTCTTCCCATTCCCATTGAAACTTTTCAAATCCCTTTCAAAATTGTTGAAATTCTGTTGAAAATTTTAAAATTCTCTCTAGAATTTTCAAAATCCATGTCCACATGTTTACAATTTCACATAAAAAAATTGCTAAAATTCCAGTTGAAATTTTTTCAAAGTCCCTTAAAAATTTTCCAATTTTTGTCCCAATTCTTCCCATTCCCATTGAAATTTTTCAAATCCCTCTCAAAATTGTTGAAATTCTGTTGAAGCTTTTAAAATTCTCTCTAGAATTTTCAAAATCCATGTCCACATGTTTACAATTTCACGTCAAAAAATTGCTAAAATTCCAGTTGAAATTTTTTCAAAGTCCCTTAAAAATTTTCCAATTTTTGTCCCAATTCTTCCCATTCCCATTGAAACTTTTCAAATCCCTCTCAAAATTGTTGAAATTCTGTTGAAAATTTTAAAATTCTCTCTAGAATATTCAAAATCCATGGCCACATGTTTACAATTTCACATAAAAAAATTGCTAAAATTCCAGTTGAAATTTTTTCAAAGTCCCTTAAAAATTTTCCAATTTTTGTCCCAATTCTTCCCATTCCCATTGAAACTTTTCAAATCCCTCTCAAAATTGTTGAAATTCTCTTGAAGCTTTTAAAATTCTCTCTAGAATTTTCAAAATCCATGTCCACATGTTTACAATTTCACGTCAAAAAATGGCTAAAATTCCAGTTGAAATTTTTTCAAAGTCCCTTAAAAATTTTCCAATTTTTGTCCCAATTCTTCCCATTCCCATTGAAACTTTTCAAATCCCTCTCAAAATTGTTGAAATTCTCTTGAAGCTTTTAAAATTCTCTCTAGAATTTTCAAAATCCATGGCCACATGTTTACAATTTCACGTAACAAAATGGCTAAAATTCCAGTTGAAATTTTTTCAAAGTCCCTTAAAAATTTTCCAATTTTTGTCCCAATTCTTCCCATTCCCATTGAAACTTTTCAAATCCCTCTCAAAATTGTTGAAATTCTCTTGAAGCTTTTAAAATTCTCTCTAGAATTTTCAAAATCCATGGCCACATGTTTACAATTTCACGTAAAAAACCGGCTAAAATTCCAGTTGAAATTTTTTCAAGTCCCTTAAAAATTTTCCAATTTTTGTCCCAATTCTTCCCATTCCCATTGAAACTTTTCAAATCCCTCTCAAAATTGTTGAAATTCTGTTGAAGCTTTTAAAATTCTCTCTAGAATTTTCAAAATCCATGTCCACATGTTTACAATTTCACATAAAAAAATAGCTAAAATTCCAGTTGAAATTTTTTCAAAGTCCCTTAAAAATTTTCCAATTTTTGTCCCAATTCTTCCCATTCCCATTGAAACTTTTCAAATCCCTCTCAAAATTGTTGAAATTCTGTTGAAGCTTTTAAAATTCTCTCTAGAATTTTCAAAATCCATGGCCACATGTTTACAATTTCACGTAACAAAATGGCTAAAATTCCAGTTGAAATTTTTTCAAAGTCCCTTAAAAATTTTCCAATTTTTGTCCCAATTCTTCCCATTCCCATTGAAACTTTTCAAATCCCTCTCAAAATTGTTGAAATTCTCTTGAAGCTTTTAAAATTCTCTCTAGAATTTTCAAAATCCATGGCCACATGTTTACAATTTCACGTCAAAAAATTGCTAAAATTCCGGTTGAAATTTTTTCAAAGTTCCTTAAAAATTTTCCAATTTTTGTCCCAATTCTTCTCATTCCCATTGAAACTTTTCAAATCCCTCTCAAAATTGTTGAAATTCTGTTGAAGCTTTTAAAATTCTCTCTAGAATTTTCAAAATCCATGTCCACATGTTTACAATTTCACATAAAAAAATGCTAAAATTCCAGTTGAAATTTTTTCAAAGTCCCTTAAAAATTTTCCAATTTTTGTCCCAATTCTTCCCATTCCCATTGAAACTTTTCAAATCCCTCTCAAAATTGTTGAAATTCTGTTGAAGCTTTTAAAATTCTCTCTAGAATTTTCAAAATCTATGTCCACATGTTTACAATTTCACGTAACAAAATGGCTAAAATTCCAGTTGAAATTTTTTCAAAGTCCCTTAAAAATTTTCCAATTTTTGTCCCAATTCTTCCCATTCCCATTGAAACTTTTCAAATCCCTCTCAAAATTGTTGAAATTCTCTTGAAGCTTTTAAAATTCTCTCTAGAATTTTCAAAATCCATGGCCACATGTTTACAATTTCACGTAACAAAATGGCTAAAATTCCACTTGAAATTTTTTCAAAGTTCCTTAAAAATTTTCCAATTTTTGTCCCAATTCTTCCCATTCCCATTGAAACTTTTCAAATCCCTCTCAAAATTGTTGAAATTCTCTTGAAGCTTTTAAAATTCTCTCTAGAATTTTCAAAATCCATGGCCACATGTTTACAATTTCACATAAAAAAATTGCTAAAATTCCAGTTGAAATTTTTTCAAAGTCCCTTAAAAATTTTCCAATTTTTGTCCCAATTCTTCCCATTCCCATTGAAACTTTTCAAATCCCTTTCAAAATTGTTGAAATTCTGTTGAAAATTTTAAAATTCTCTCTAGAATTTTCAAAATCCATGTCCACATGTTTACAATTTCACATAAAAAAATTGCTAAAATTCCAGTTGAAATTTTTTCAAAGTCCCTTAAAAATTTTCCAATTTTTGTCCCAATTCTTCCCATTCCCATTGAAATTTTTCAAATCCCTCTCAAAATTGTTGAAATTCTGTTGAAGCTTTTAAAATTCTCTCTAGAATTTTCAAAATCCATGTCCACATGTTTACAATTTCACGTCAAAAAATTGCTAAAATTCCAGTTGAAATTTTTTCAAAGTCCCTTAAAAATTTTCCAATTTTTGTCCCAATTCTTCCCATTCCCATTGAAACTTTTCAAATCCCTCTCAAAATTGTTGAAATTCTGTTGAAAATTTTAAAATTCTCTCTAGAATATTCAAAATCCATGGCCACATGTTTACAATTTCACATAAAAAAATTGCTAAAATTCCAGTTGAAATTTTTTCAAAGTCCCTTAAAAATTTTCCAATTTTTGTCCCAATTCTTCCCATTCCCATTGAAACTTTTCAAATCCCTCTCAAAATTGTTGAAATTCTCTTGAAGCTTTTAAAATTCTCTCTAGAATTTTCAAAATCCATGTCCACATGTTTACAATTTCACGTCAAAAAATGGCTAAAATTCCAGTTGAAATTTTTTCAAAGTCCCTTCAAAATTTTCCAATTTTTGTCCCAATTCTTCCCATTCCCATTGAAACTTTTCAAATCCCTCTCAAAATTGTTGAAATTCTCTTGAAGCTTTTAAAATTCTCTCTAGAATTTTCAAAATCCATGGCCACATGTTTACAATTTCACATAAAAAAATTGCTAAAATTCCAGTTGAAATTTTTTCAAAGTCCCTTAAAAATTTTCCAATTTTTGTCCCAATTCTTCCCATTCCCATTGAAACTTTTCAAATCCCTCTCAAAATTGTGGAAATTCTCTTGAAGCTTTTAAAATTCTCTCTAGAATTTTCAAAATCCATGGCCACATGTTTACAATTTCACATAAAAAAATTGCTAAAATTCCAGTTGAAATTTTTTCAAAGTCCCTTAAAAATTTTCCAATTTTTGTCCCAATTCTTCCCATTCTCATGGAAACTTTTCAAATCCTCTCAAAACTGTTGAAATTCTGTTGAAGCTTTTAAAATTCTCTCTAGAATTTTCAAAATCCACTTCAACATGTTTACAATTTCACGTAAAAAAATGGCTAAAATTCCAGTTGAAATTTTTTCAAAGTCCCTTAAAAATTTTCCAATTTTTGTCCCAATTCTTCCCATTCCCATTGAAACTTTTCAAATCCCTCTCAAAATTGTTGAAATTCTGTTGAAGCTTTTAAAATTCTCTCTAGAATTTTCAAAATCCACTTCAACATGTTCACAATTTCACGTAACAAAATGGCTAAAATTCCAGTTGAAATTTTTTCAAAGTCCCTTAAAAATTTTCCAATTTTTGTCCCAATTCTTCCCATTCCCATTGAAACTTTTCAAATCCCTCTCAAAATTGTTGAGATTCTCTTTAAGCTTTTAAAATTCTCTCTAGAATTTTCAAAATCCATGTCCACATGTTTACAATTTCACGTCAAAAAATGGCTAAAATTCCAGTTGAAATTTTTTCAAAGTCCCTTAAAAATTTTCCAATTTTTGTCCCAATTCTTCCCATTCCCATTGAAACTTTTCAAATCCCTCTCAAAATTGTTGAAATTCTCTTGAAACTTTTAAAATTCTCTCTAGAATTTTCAAAATCCATGGCCACATGTTTACAATTTCACGTCAAAAAATTGCTAAAATTCCAGTTGAAATTTTTTCAAAGTCCCTGAAAAATTTTCCAATTTTTGTCCCAATTCTTCCCATTCCCATTGAAACTTTTCAAATCCCTCTCAAAATTGTTGAAATTCTCTTGAAGCTTTTAAAATTCTCTCTAGAATTTTCAAAATCCATGGCCACATGTTTACAATTTCACGTCAAAAACTGGCTAAAATTCCAGTTGAAATTTTTTCAAAGTCCCTTAAAAATTTTCCAATTTTTGTCCCAATTCTTCCCATTCCCATGGAAACTTTTCAAATCCCTCTCAAAATTGTTGAAATTCTCTTGAAGCTTTTAAAATTCTCTCTAGAATTTTCAAAATCCATGGCCACATGTTTACAATTTCACGTCAAAAAATGGCTAAAATTCCAGTTGAAATTTTTTCAAAGTCCCTTAAAAATTTTCCAATTTTTGTCCCAATTCTTCCCATTCCCATTGAAACTTTTCAAATCCCTCTCAAAATTGTTGAAATTCTGTTGAAGCTTTTAAAATTCTCTCTAGAATTTTCAAAATCCATGTCCACATGTTCACAATTTCACATAAAAAAAATGCTAAAATTCCAGTTGAAATTTTTTCAAAGTCCCTTAAAAATTTTCCAATTTTTGTCCCAATTCTTCCCATTCCCATTGAAACTTTTCAAATCCCTCTCAAAATTGTTGAAATTCTCTTGAAGCTTTTAAAATTCTCTCTAGAATTTTCAAAATCCATGGCCACATGTTTACAATTTCACGTCAAAAAATGGCTAAAATTCCAGTTGAAATTTTTTCAAAGTCCCTTCAAAATTTTCCAATTTTTGTCCCAATTCTTCCCATTCCCATTGAAACTTTTCAAATCCCTCTCAAAATTGTTGAAATTCTGTTGAAAATTTTAAAATTCTCTCTAGAATTTTCAAAATCCATGTCCACATGTTTACAATTTCACGTCAAAAAATGGCTAAAATTCCAGTTGAAATTTTTTCAAAGTCCCTTAAAAATTTTCCAATTTTTGTCCCAATTCTTCCCATTCCCATTGAAACTTTTCAAATCCCTCTCAAAATTGTTGAAATTCTGTTGAAGCTTTTAAAATTCTCTCTAGAATTTTCAAAATCCATGGCCACATGTTTACAATTTCATGTAAAAAAATGGCTAAAATTCCAGTTGAAATTTTTACAAAGTCCCTTAAAAATTTTCCAATTTTTGTCCCAATTCTTCCCATTCCCATTGAAACTTTTCAAATCCCTCTCAAAATTGTTGAAATTCTCTTGAAGCTTTTAAAATTCTCTCTAGAATTTTCAAAATCCATGGCCACATGTTTACAATTTCACGTCAAAAAATTGCTAAAATTCCAGTTGAAATTTTTTCAAAGTCCCTTAAAAATTTTCCAATTTTTGTCCCAATTCTTCCCATTCCCATTGAAACTTTTCAAATCCCTCTCAAAATTGTTGAAATTCTCTTGAAGCTTTTAAAATTCTCTCTAGAATTTTCAAAATCCATGTCCACATGTTTACAATTTCACGTAACAAAATGGCTAAAATTCCAGTTGAAATTTTTTCAAAGTCCCTTAAAAATTTTCCAATTTTTGTCCCAATTCTTCCCATTCCCATTGAAACTTTTCAAATCCCTCTCAAAATTGTTGAAATTCTGTTGAAGCTTTTAAAATTCTCTCTAGAATTTTCAAAATCCATGGCCACATGTTTACAATTTCACGTAACAAAATGGCTAAAATTCCAGTTGAAATTTTTTCAAAGTCCCTTCAAAATTTTCCAATTTTTGTCCCAATTCTTCCCATTCCCATTGAAACTTTTCAAATCCCTCTCAAAATTGTTGAAATTCTCTTGAAGCTTTTAAAATTCTCTCTAGAATTTTCAAAATCCATGGCCACATGTTTACAATTTCACGTCAAAAAATTGCTAAAATTCCGGATGAAATTTTTTCAAAGTTCCTTAAAAATTTTCCAATTTTTGTCCCAATTCTTCTCATTCCCATTGAAACTTTTCAAATCCCTCTCAAAATTGTTGAAATTCTCTTGAAGCTTTTAAAATTCTCTCTAGAATTTTCAAAATCCATGTCCACATGTTTACAATTTCACATAAAAAAATGCTAAAATTCCAGTTGAAATTTTTTCAAAGTCCCTTAAAAATTTTCCAATTTTTGTCCCAATTCTTCCCATTCCCATTGAAACTTTTCAAATCCCTCTCAAAATTGTTGAAATTCTGTTGAAGCTTTTAAAATTCTCTCTAGAATTTTCAAAATCTATGTCCACATGTTTACAATTTCACGTAACAAAATGGCTAAAATTCCAGTTGAAATTTTTTCAAAGTCCCTTAAAAATTTTCCAATTTTTGTCCCAATTCTTCCCATTCCCATTGAAACTTTTCAAATCCCTCTCAAAATTGTTGAAATTCTCTTGAAGCTTTTAAAATTCTCTCTAGAATTTTCAAAATCCATGGCCACATGTTTACAATTTCACGTAACAAAATGGCTAAAATTCCACTTGAAATTTTTTCAAAGTTCCTTAAAAATTTTCCAATTTTTGTCCCAATTCTTCCCATTCCCATTGAAACTTTTCAAATCCCTCTCAAAATTGTTGAAATTCTCTTGAAGCTTTTAAAATTCTCTCTAGAATTTTCAAAATCCATGGCCACATGTTTACAATTTCACATAAAAAAATTGCTAAAATTCCAGTTGAAATTTTTTCAAAGTCCCTTAAAAATTTTCCAATTTTTGTCCCAATTCTTCCCATTCCCATTGAAACTTTTCAAATCCCTTTCAAAATTGTTAAAATTCTGTTGAAAATTTTAAAATTCTCTCTAGAATTTTCAAAATCCATGTCCACATGTTTACAATTTCACATAAAAAAGTTGCTAAAATTCCAGTTGAAATTTTTTCAAAGTCCCTTAAAAATTTTCCAATTTTTGTCCCAATTCTTCCCATTCCCATTGAAATTTTTCAAATCCCTCTCAAAATTGTTGAAATTCTGTTGAAGCTTTTAAAATTCTCTCTAGAATTTTCAAAATCCATGTCCACATGTTTACAATTTCACGTCAAAAAATTGCTAAAATTCCAGTTGAAATTTTTTCAAAGTCCCTTAAAAATTTTCCAATTTTTGTCCCAATTCTTCCCATTCCCATTGAAACTTTTCAAATCCCTTTCAAAATTGTTGAAATTCTGTTGAAAATTTTAAAATTCTCTCTAGAATATTCAAAATCCATGGCCACATGTTTACAATTTCACATAAAAAAATTGCTAAAATTCCAGTTGAAATTTTTTCAAAGTCCCTTAAAAATTTTCCAATTTTTGTCCCAATTCTTCCCATTCCCATTGAAACTTTTCAAATCCCTCTCAAAATTGTTGAAATTCTCTTGAAGCTTTTAAAATTCTCTCTAGAATTTTCAAAATCCATGTCCACATGTTTACAATTTCACATAAAAAAATGGCTAAAATTCCAGTTGAAATTTTTTCAAAGTCCCTTAAAAATTTTCCAATTTTTGTCCCAATTCTTCCCATTCCCATTGAAACTTTTCAAATCCCTCTCAAAATTGTTGAAATTCTCTTGAAGCTTTTAAAATTCTCTCTAGAATTTTCAAAATCCATGGCCACATGTTTACAATTTCACGTAAAAAACCGGCTAAAATTCCAGTTAAAATTTTTTCAAGTCCCTTAAAAATTTTCCAATTTTTGTCCCAATTCTTCCCATTCCCATTGAAACTTTTCAAATCCCTCTCAAAATTGTTGAAATTCTGTTGAAGCTTTTAAAATTCTCTCTAGAATTTTCAAAATCCATGGCCACATGTTTACAATTTCATGTAAAAAAATGGCTAAAATTCCAGTTGAAATTTTTTCAAAGTCCCTTAAAAATTTTCCAATTTTTGTCCCAATTCTTCCCATTCCCATTGAAACTTTTCAAATCCCTCTCAAAATTGTTGAAATTCTGTTGAAGCTTTTAAAATTCTCTCTAGAATTTTCAAAATCCATGGCCACATGTTTACAATTTCACATAAAAAAATTGCTAAAATTCCAGTTGAAATTTTTTCAAAGTCCCTTAAAAATTTTCCAATTTTTGTCCCAATTCTTCCCATTCTCATGGAAACTTTTCAAATCCTCTCAAAACTGTTGAAATTCTGTTGAAGCTTTTAAAATTCTCTCTAGAATTTTCAAAATCCACTTCAACATGTTTACAATTTCACGTAAAAAAATGGCTAAAATTCCAGTTGAAATTTTTTCAAAGTCCCTTAAAAATTTTCCAATTTTTGTCCCAATTCTTCCCATTCCCATTGAAACTTTTCAAATCCCTCTCAAAATTGTTGAAATTCTGTTGAAGCTTTTAAAATTCTCTCTAGAATTTTCAAAATCCACTTCAACATGTTCACAATTTCACGTAACAAAATGGCTAAAATTCCAGTTGAAATTTTTTCAAAGTCCCTTAAAAATTTTCCAATTTTTGTCCCAATTCTTCCATTCCCATTGAAACTTTTCAAATCCCTCTCAAAATTGTTGAGATTCTCTTTAAGCTTTTAAAATTCTCTCTAGAATTTTCAAAATCCATGTCCACATGTTTACAATTTCACGTCAAAAAATGGCTAAAATTCCAGTTGAAATTTTTTCAAAGTCCCTTAAAAATTTTCCAATTTTTGTCCCAATTCTTCCCATTCCCATTGAAACTTTTCAAATCCCTCTCAAAATTGTTGAAATTCTCTTGAAACTTTTAAAATTCTCTCTAGAATTTTCAAAATCCATGGCCACATGTTTACAATTTCACGTCAAAAAATTGCTAAAATTCCAGTTGAAATTTTTTCAAAGTCCCTGAAAATTTTCCAATTTTTGTCCCAATTCTTCCCATTCCCATTGAAACTTTTCAAATCCCTCTCAAAATTGTTGAAATTCTCTTGAAGCTTTTAAAATTCTCTCTAGAATTTTCAAAACCATGGCCACATGTTTACAATTTCACGTCAAAAACTGGCTAAAATTCCAGTTGAAATTTTTTCAAAGTCCCTTAAAAATTTTCCAATTTTTGTCCCAATTCTTCCCATTCCCATGGAAACTTTTCAAATCCCTCTCAAAATTGTTGAAATTCTCTTGAAGCTTTTAAAATTCTCTCTAGAATTTTCAAAATCCATGGCCACATGTTTACAATTTCACGTCAAAAAATGGCTAAAATTCCAGTTGAAATTTTTTCAAAGTCCCTTAAAAATTTTCCAATTTTTGTCCCAATTCTTCCATTCCCATTGAAACTTTTCAAATCCCTCTCAAAATTGTTGAAATTCTGTTGAAGCTTTTAAAATTCTCTCTAGAATTTTCAAAATCCATGTCCACATGTTCACAATTTCACATAAAAAAATGCTAAAATTCCAGTTGAAATTTTTTCAAAGTCCCTTAAAAATTTTCCAATTTTTGTCCCAATTCTTCCCATTCCCATTGAAACTTTTCAAATCCCTCTCAAAATTGTTGAAATTCTGTTGAAGCTTTTAAAATTCTCTCTAGAATTTTCAAAATCCATGGCCACATGTTTACAATTTCACGTCAAAAAATGGCTAAAATTCCAGTTGAAATTTTTTCAAAGTCCCTTAAAAATTTTCCAATTTTGTCCCAATTCTTCCCATTCCCATTGAAACTTTTCAAATCCCTCTCAAAATTGTTGAAATTCTCTTGAAGCTTTTAAAATTCTCTCTAGAATTTTCAAAATCCATGTCCACATGTTTACAATTTCACATAAAAAAAATGCTAAAATTCCAGTTGAAATTTTTTCAAAGTCCTTAAAAATTTTCCAATTTTTGTCCCAATTCTTCCCATTCCCATTGAAACTTGAAACTTTTCAAATCCCTCTCAAAATTGTTGAAATTCTGTTGAAGCTTTTAAAATTCTCTCTAGAATTTTCAAAATCCATGGCCACATGTTTACAATTTCATGTAAAAAAATGGCTAAAATTCCAGTTGAAATTTTTACAAAGTCCCTTAAAAATTTTCCAATTTTTGTCCCAATTCTTCCCATTCCCATTGAAACTTTTCAAATCCCTCTCAAAATTGTTGAAATTCTCTTGAAGCTTTTAAAATTCTCTCTAGAATTTTCAAAATC
>NW_028114973.1:0-33050 GCF_964273445.1 Streptopelia decaocto
GATTTGAAAAGTTTCAATGGGAATGGGAAGAATTGGGACAAAAATTGGAAAATTTTTAAGGGACTTTGAAAAAATTTCAACTGGAATTTTAGCCATTTTTTGACGTGAAATTGTAAACATGTGGACATGGATTTTGAAAATTCTAGAGAGAATTTTAAAAGCTTCAAGAGAATTTCAACAATTTTGAGAGGGATTTGAAAAGTTTCAATGGGAATGGGAAGAATTGGGACAAAAATTGGAAAATTTTTAAGGGACTTTGAAAAAATTTCAACTGGAATTTTAGCCATTTTTTGACGTGAAATTGTAAACATGTGGCCATGCATTTTGAAAATTCTAGAGAGAATTTTAAAAGCTTTAACAGAATTTCAACAATTTTGAGAGGGATTTGAAAAGTTTCAATGGGAATGGGAAGAATTGGGACAAAAATTGGAAAATTTTTAAGGGACTTTGAAAAAATTTCAACTGGAATTTTAGCCATTTTTTGACGTGAAATTGTAAACATGTGGCCATGGATTTTGAAAATTCTAGAGAGAATTTTAAAAGCTTCAACAGAATTTCAACAATTTTGAGAGGAATTTGAAAAGTTTCAATGGGAATGGGAAGAATTGGGACAAAAATTGGAAAATTTTTAAGGGACTTTGAAAAAATTTCAACTGGAATTTTAGCCATTTTTTGACGTGAAATTGTAAACATGTGGACATGGATTTTGAAAATTCTAGAGAGAATTTTAAAAGCTTCAAGAGAATTTCAACAATTTTGAGAGGGATTTGAAAAGTTTCAATGGGAATGGGAAGAATTGGGACAAAAATTGGAAAATTTTGAAGGGACTTTGAAAAAATTTCAACTGGAATTTTAGCCATTTTGTTACGTGAAATTGTAAACATGTGGACATAGATTTTGAAAATTCTAGAGAGAATTTTAAAAGCTTCAACAGAATTTCAACAATTTTGAGAGGAATTTGAAAAGTTTCAATGGGAATGGGAAGAATTGGGACAAAAATTGGAAAATTTTTAAGGGACTTTGAAAAAATTTCAACTGGAATTTTAGCCATTTTTTGACGTGAAATTGTAAACATGTGGCCATGGATTTTGAAAATTCTAGAGAGAATTTTAAAAGCTTCAAGAGAATTTCAACAATTTTGAGAGGGATTTGAAAAGTTTCAATGGGAATGGGAAGAATTGGAACAAAAATTGGAAATTTTTTAAGGGACTTTGAAAAAATTTCAACTGGAATTTTAGCCATTTTTTGACATGAAATTGTAAACATGTGGCCAGGGATTTTGAAAATTCTAGAGAGAATTTTAAAAGCTTCAAGAGAATTTCAACAATTTTGAGAGGGATTTGAAAAGTTTCAATGGGAATGGGAAGAATTGGGACAAAAATTGGAAAATTTTTAAGGGACTTTGAAAAAATTTCAACTGGAATTTTAGCAATTTTTTGACGTGAAATTGTAAACATGTGGACATGGATTTTGAAAATTCTAGAGAGAATTTTAAAAGCTTTAAGAGAATTTCAACAATTTTGAGAGGGATTTGAAAAGTTTCAATGGGAATGGGAAGAATTGGGACAAAAATTGGAAAATTTTTAAGGGACTTTGAAAAAATTTCAACTGGAATTTTAGCATTTTTTTTACGTGAAATTGTAAACATGTGGACATGGATTTTGAAAATTCTAGAGAGAATTTTAAAAGCTTCAAGAGAATTTCAACCATTTTGAGAGGGATTTGAAAAGTTTCAATGGGAATGGGAAGAATTGGGACAAAAATTGGAAAACTTTTAAGGGACTTTGAAAAAATTTCAACTGGAATTTTAGCCATTTTTTGACGTGAAATTGTAAACATGTGGACATGGATTTTGAAAATTCTAGAGAGAATTTTAAAAGCTTTAACAGCATTTCTACAATTTTGAGAGGGATTTGAAAAGTTTCAATGGGAATGGGAAGAATTGGGACAAAAATTGGAAAATTTTGAAGGGACTTTGAAAAAATTTCAACTGGAATTTTAGCAATTTTTTGACGTGAAATTGTAAACATGTGGACATGGATTTTGAAAATTCTAGAGAGAATTTTAAAAGCTTCAACAGAATTTCAACAATTTTGAGAGGGATTTGAAAAGTTTCAATGGGAATGGGAAGAATTGGGACAAAAATTGGAAAATTTTTAAGGGACTTTGAAAAAATTTCAACTGGAATTTTAGCAATTTTTTGACGTGAAATTGTAAACATGTGGACATGGATTTTGAAAATTCTAGAGAGAATTTTAAAAGCTTCAAGAGAATTTCAACAATTTTGAGAGGGATTTGAAAAGTTTCAATGGGAATGGGAAGAATTGGGACAAAAATTGGAAAATTTTTAAGGGACTTTGAAAAAATTTCAACTGGAATTTTAGCCATTTTGTTACGTGAAATTGTAAACATGTGGACATAGATTTTGAAAATTCTAGAGAGAATTTTAAAAGCTTCAACAGAATTTCAACAATTTTGAGAGGAATTTGAAAAGTTTCAATGGGAATGGGAAGAATTGGGACAAAAATTGGAAAATTTTTAAGGGACTTTGAAAAAATTTCAACTGGAATTTTAGCCATTTTTTGACGTGAAATTGTAAACATGTGGCCATGGATTTTGAAAATTCTAGAGAGAATTTTAAAAGCTTCAAGAGAATTTCAACAATTTTGAGAGGGATTTGAAAAGTTTCAATGGGAATGGGAAGAATTGGAACAAAAATTGGAAATTTTTTAAGGGACTTTGAAAAAATTTCAACTGGAATTTTAGCCATTTTTTGACGTGAAATTGTAAACATGTGGCCAGGGATTTTGAAAATTCTAGAGAGAATTTTAAAAGCTTCAAGAGAATTTCAACAATTTTGAGAGGGATTTGAAAAGTTTCAATGGGAATGGGAAGAATTGGGACAAAAATTGGAAAATTTTTAAGGGACTTTGAAAAAATTTCAACTGGAATTTTAGCAATTTTTTGACGTGAAATTGTAAACATGTGGACATGGATTTTGAAAATTCTAGAGAGAATTTTAAAAGCTTCAAGAGAATTTCAACAATTTTGAGAGGGATTTGAAAAGTTTCAATGGGAATGGGAAGAATTGGGACAAAAATTGGAAAATTTTTAAGGGACTTTGAAAAAATTTCAACTGGAATTTTAGCCATTTTGTTATGTGAAATTGTAAACATGTGGCCATGGATTTTGAAAATTCTACTGAGAATTTTAAAAGCTTTAAGAGAATTTCAACAATTTTGAGAGGGATTTGAAAAGTTTCAATGGGAATGGGAAGAATTGGGACAAAAATTGGAAAATTTTTAAGGGACTTTGAAAAAATTTCAACTGGAATTTTAGCATTTTTTTTACGTGAAATTGTAAACATGTGGACATGGATTTTGAAAATTCTAGAGAGAATTTTAAAAGCTTCAAGAGAATTTCAACCATTTTGAGAGGGATTTGAAAAGTTTCAATGGGAATGGGAAGAATTGGGACAAAAATTGGAAAATTTTTAAGGGACTTTGAAAAAATTTCAACTGGAATTTTAGCCATTTTTTGACGTGAAATTGTAAACATGTGGACATGGATTTTGAAAATTCTAGAGAGAATTTTAAAAGCTTCAAGAGAATTTCAACAATTTGGAGAGGGATTTGAAAAGTTTCAATGGGAATGGGAAGAATTGGGACAAAAATTGGAAAATTTTTAAGGGACTTTGAAAAAATTTCAACGGGAATTTTAGCCATTTTTTGACGTGAAATTGTAAACATGTGGACATGGATTTTGAAAATTCTAGAGAGAATTTTAAAAGCTTTAACAGCATTTCAACTATTTTGAGAGGGATTTGAAAAGTTTCAATGGGAATGGGAAGAATTGGGACAAAAATTGGAAAATTTTGAAGGGACTTTGAAAAAATTTCAACTGGAATTTTAGCAATTTTTTGACGTGAAATTGTAAACATGTGGACATGGATTTTGAAAATTCTAGAGAGAATTTTAAAAGCTTCAACAGAATTTCAACAATTTTGAGAGGGATTTGAAAAGTTTCAATGGGAATGGGAAGAATTGGGACAAAAATTGGAAAATTTTTAAGGGACTTTGAAAAAATTTCAACTGGAATTTTAGCAATTTTTTGACGTGAAATTGTAAACATGTGGACATGGATTTTGAAAATTCTAGAGAGAATTTTAAAAGCTTCAAGAGAATTTCAACAATTTTGAGAGGGATTTGAAAAGTTTCAATGGGAATGGGAAGAATTGGGACAAAAATTGGAAAATTTTGAAGGGACTTTGAAAAAATTTCAACTGGAATTTTAGCCATTTTGTTACGTGAAATTGTAAACATGTGGACATAGATTTTGAAAATTCTAGAGAGAATTTTAAAAGCTTCAACAGAATTTCAACAATTTTGAGAGGAATTTGAAAAGTTTCAATGGGAATGGGAAGAATTGGGACAAAAATTGGAAAATTTTTAAGGGACTTTGAAAAAATTTCAACTGGAATTTTAGCCATTTTTTGACGTGAAATTGTAAACATGTGGCCATGGATTTTGAAAATTCTAGAGAGAATTTTAAAAGCTTCAAGAGAATTTCAACAATTTTGAGAGGGATTTGAAAAGTTTCAATGGGAATGGGAAGAATTGGAACAAAAATTGGAAATTTTTTAAGGGACTTTGAAAAAATTTCAACTGGAATTTTAGCCATTTTTTGACGTGAAATTGTAAACATGTGGCCAGGGATTTTGAAAATTCTAGAGAGAATTTTAAAAGCTTCAAGAGAATTTCAACAATTTTGAGAGGGATTTGAAAAGTTTCAATGGGAATGGGAAGAATTGGGACAAAAATTGGAAAATTTTTAAGGGACTTTGAAAAAATTTCAACTGGAATTTTAGCAATTTTTTGACGTGAAATTGTAAACATGTGGACATGGATTTTGAAAATTCTAGAGAGAATTTTAAAAGCTTCAAGAGAATTTCAACCATTTTGAGAGGGATTTGAAAAGTTTCAATGGGAATGGGAAGAATTGGGACAAAAATTGGAAAATTTTGAAGGGACTTTGAAAAAATTTCAACTGGAATTTTAGCCATTTTTTGACGTGAAATTGTAAACATGTGGACATGGATTTTGAAAATTCTAGAGAGAATTTTAAAAGCTTCAACAGAATTTCAACAATTTTGAGAGGGATTTGAAAAGTTTCAATGGGAATGGGAAGAATTGGGACAAAAATTGGAAAAATTTTAAGGGACTTTGAAAAAATTTCAACTGGAATTTTAGCCATTTTTTGACGTGAAATTGTAAACATGTGGACATGGATTTTGAAAATTCTAGAGAGAATTTTAAAAGCTTCAAGAGAATTTCAACAATTTTGAGAGGGATTTGAAAAGTTTCAATGGGAATGGGAAGAATTGGGACAAAAATTGGAAAATTTTTAAGGGACTTTGAAAAAATTTCAACTGGAATTTTAGCAATTTTTTGACGTGAAATTGTAAACATGTGGACATGGATTTTGAAAATTCTAGAGAGAATTTTAAAAGCTTCAACAGAATTTCAACAATTTGGAGAGGGATTTGAAAAGTTTCAATGGGAATGGGAAGAATTGGGACAAAAATTGGAAAACTTTTAAGGGACTTTGAAAAAATTTCAACTGGAATTTTAGCCATTTTTTTACGTGAAATTGTAAACATGTGGACATGGATTTTGAAAATTCTAGAGAGAATTTTAAAAGCTTTAACAGCATTTCTACAATTTTGAGAGGGATTTGAAAAGTTTCAATGGGAATGGGAAGAATTGGGACAAAAATTGGAAAATTTTGAAGGGACTTTGAAAAAATTTCAACTGGAATTTTAGCAATTTTTTGACGTGAAATTGTAAACATGTGGACATGGATTTTGAAAATTCTAGAGAGAATTTTAAAAGCTTCAACAGAATTTCAACAATTTTGAGAGGGATTTGAAAAGTTTCAATGGGAATGGGAAGAATTGGGACAAAAATTGGAAAATTTTTAAGGGACTTTGAAAAAATTTCAACTGGAATTTTAGCCATTTTTTTATGTGAAATTGTAAACATGTGGACATGGATTTTGAAAATTCTAGAGAGAATTTTAAAAGCTTCAAGAGAATTTCAACAATTTTGAGAGGGATTTGAAAAGTTTCAATGGGAATGGGAAGAATTGGGACAAAAATTGGAAAATTTTTAAGGGACTTTGAAAAAATTTCAACTGGAATTTTAGCCATTTTGTTACGTGAAATTGTAAACATGTGGACATAGATTTTGAAAATTCTAGAGAGAATTTTAAAAGCTTCAACAGAATTTCAACAATTTTGAGAGGAATTTGAAAAGTTTCAATGGGAATGGGAAGAATTGGGACAAAAATTGGAAAATTTTTAAGGGACTTTGAAAAAATTTCAACTGGAATTTTAGCCATTTTTTGACGTGAAATTGTAAACATGTGGACATGGATTTTGAAAATTCTAGAGAGAATTTTAAAAGCTTCAAGAGAATTTCAACAATTTTGAGAGGGATTTGAAAAGTTTCAATGGGAATGGGAAGAATTGGAACAAAAATTGGAAATTTTTTAAGGGACTTTGAAAAAATTTCAACTGGAATTTTAGCCATTTTTTGACGTGAAATTGTAAACATGTGGCCAGGGATTTTGAAAATTCTAGAGAGAATTTTAAAAGCTTCAAGAGAATTTCAACAATTTTGAGAGGGATTTGAAAAGTTTCAATGGGAATGGGAAGAATTGGGACAAAAATTGGAAAATTTTTAAGGGACTTTGAAAAAATTTCAACTGGAATTTTAGCAATTTTTTGACGTGAAATTGTAAACATGTGGACATGGATTTTGAAATTCTAGAGAGAATTTTAAAAGCTTCAAGAGAATTTCAACAATTTTGAGAGGGATTTGAAAAGTTTCAATGGGAATGGGAAGAATTGGGACAAAAATTGGAAAATTTTTAAGGGACTTTGAAAAAATTTCAACTGGAATTTTAGCCATTTTGTTATGTGAAATTGTAAACATGTGGCCATGGATTTTGAAAATTCTACTGAGAATTTTAAAAGCTTTAAGAGAATTTCAACAATTTTGAGAGGGATTTGAAAAGTTTCAATGGGAATGGGAAGAATTGGGACAAAAATTGGAAAATTTTTAAGGGACTTTGAAAAAATTTCAACTGGAATTTTAGCATTTTTTTTACGTGAAATTGTAAACATGTGGACATGGATTTTGAAAATTCTAGAGAGAATTTTAAAAGCTTCAAGAGAATTTCAACCATTTTGAGAGGGATTTGAAAAGTTTCAATGGGAATGGGAAGAATTGGGACAAAAATTGGAAAATTTTTAAGGGACTTTGAAAAAATTTCAACTGGAATTTTAGCAATTTTTTGACGTGAAATTGTAAACATGTGGACATGGATTTTGAAAATTCTAGAGAGAATTTTAAAAGCTTCAAGAGAATTTCAACAATTTGAGAGGGATTTGAAAAGTTTCAATGGGAATGGGAAGAATTGGGACAAAAATTGGAAAATTTTTAAGGGACTTTGAAAAAATTTCAACTGGAATTTTAGCATTTTTTTACGTGAAATTGTAAACATGTGGACATGGATTTTGAAAATTCTAGAGAGAATTTTAAAAGCTTCAAGAGAATTTCAACCATTTTGAGAGGGATTTGAAAAGTTTCAATGGGAATGGGAAGAATTGGGACAAAAATTGGAAAATTTTTAAGGGACTTTGAAAAAATTTCAACTGGAATTTTAGCCATTTTTTGACGTGAAATTGTAAACATGTGGACATGGATTTTGAAAATTCTAGAGAGAATTTTAAAAGCTTCAACAGAATTTCAACAATTTGGAGAGGGATTTGAAAAGTTTCAATGGGAATGGGAAGAATTGGGACAAAAATTGGAAAACTTTTAAGGGACTTTGAAAAAATTTCAACTGGAATTTTAGCCATTTTTTTACGTGAAATTGTAAACATGTGGACATGGATTTTGAAAATTCTAGAGAGAATTTTAAAAGCTTTAACAGCATTTCTACAATTTTGAGAGGGATTTGAAAAGTTTCAATGGGAATGGGAAGAATTGGGACAAAAATTGGAAAATTTTGAAGGGACTTTGAAAAAATTTCAACTGGAATTTTAGCAATTTTTTGACGTGAAATTGTAAACATGTGGACATGGATTTTGAAAATTCTAGAGAGAATTTTAAAAGCTTCAACAGAATTTCAACAATTTTGAGAGGGATTTGAAAAGTTTCAATGGGAATGGGAAGAATTGGGACAAAAATTGGAAAATTTTGAAGGGACTTTGAAAAAATTTCAACTGGAATTTTAGCAATTTTTTGACGTGAAATTGTAAACATGTGGACATGGATTTTGAAAATTCTAGAGAGAATTTTAAAAGCTTCAAGAGAATTTCAACAATTTTGAGAGGGATTTGAAAAGTTTCAATGGGAATGGGAAGAATTGGGACAAAAATTGGAAAATTTTGAAGGGACTTTGAAAAAATTTCAACTGGAATTTTAGCCATTTTGTTACGTGAAATTGTAAACATGTGGACATAGATTTTGAAAATTCTAGAGAGAATTTTAAAAGCTTCAACAGAATTTCAACAATTTTGAGAGGAATTTGAAAAGTTTCAATGGGAATGGGAAGAATTGGGACAAAAATTGGAAAATTTTTAAGGGACTTTGAAAAAATTTCAACTGGAATTTTAGCCATTTTTTGACGTGAAATTGTAAACATGTGGCCATGGATTTTGAAAATTCTAGAGAGAATTTTAAAAGCTTCAAGAGAATTTCAACAATTTTGAGAGGGATTTGAAAAGTTTCAATGGGAATGGGAAGAATTGGAACAAAAATTGGAAATTTTTTAAGGGACTTTGAAAAAATTTCAACTGGAATTTTAGCCATTTTTTGACGTGAAATTGTAAACATGTGGCCAGGGATTTTGAAAATTCTAGAGAGAATTTTAAAAGCTTCAAGAGAATTTCAACAATTTTGAGAGGGATTTGAAAAGTTTCAATGGGAATGGGAAGAATTGGGACAAAAATTGGAAAATTTTTAAGGGACTTTGAAAAAATTTCAACTGGAATTTTAGCAATTTTTTGACGTGAAATTGTAAACATGTGGACATGGATTTTGAAAATTCTAGAGAGAATTTTAAAAGCTTCAAGAGAATTTCAACAATTTTGAGAGGGATTTGAAAAGTTTCAATGGGAATGGGAAGAATTGGGACAAAAATTGGAAAATTTTTAAGGGACTTTGAAAAAATTTCAACTGGAATTTTAGCCATTTTGTTATGTGAAATTGTAAACATGTGGCCATGGATTTTGAAAATTCTACTGAGAATTTTAAAAGCTTTAAGAGAATTTCAACAATTTTGAGAGGGATTTGAAAAGTTTCAATGGGAATGGGAAGAATTGGGACAAAAATTGGAAAATTTTTAAGGGACTTTGAAAAAATTTCAACTGGAATTTTAGCATTTTTTTTACGTGAAATTGTAAACATGTGGACATGGATTTTGAAAATTCTAGAGAGAATTTTAAAAGGTTCAACAGAATTTCAACGATTTTGAGAGGGATTTGAAAAGTTTCAATGGGAATGGGAAGAATTGGGACAAAAATTGGAAAATTTTTAAGGGACTTTGAAAAAATTTCAACTGGAATTTTAGCAATTTTTTGAAGTGAAATTGTAAACATGTGGACATGGATTTTGAAAATTCTAGAGAGAATTTTAAAAGCTTCAACAGAATTTCAACAATTTTGAGAGGATTTGAAAAGTTTCAATGGGAATGGGAAGAATTGGGACAAAAATTGGAAAATTTTTAAGGGACTTTGAAAAAATTTCAACTGGAATTTTAGCCATTTTTTGACGTGAAATTGTAAACATGTGGACATGGATTTTGAAAATTCTAGAGAGAATTTTAAAAGGTTCAACAGAATTTCAACAATTTTGAGAGGGATTTGAAAAGTTTCAATGGGAATGGGAAGAATTGGGACAAAAATTGGAAAATTTTTAAGGGACTTTGAAAAAATTTCAACTGGAATTTTAGCCATTTTTTGACGTGAAATTGTGAACATGTGGCCATGGATTTTGAAAATTCTAGAGAGAATTTTAAAAGCTTCAACAGAATTTCAACAATTTTGAGAGGGATTTGAAAAGTTTCAATGGGAATGGGAAGAATTGGGACAAAAATTGGAAAATTTTTAAGGGACTTTGAAAAAATTTCAACTGGAATTTTAGCAATTTTTTGACGTGAAATTGTAAACATGTGGCCATGGATTTTGAAAATTCTAGAGAGAATTTTAAAAGCTTTAACAGAATTTCAACAATTTTGAGAGGGATTTGAAAAGTTTCAATGGGAATGGGAAGAATTGGGACAAAAATTGGAAAATTTTTAAGGGACTTTGAAAAAATTTCAACTGGAATTTTAGCCATTTTTTGACGTGAAATTGTAAACATGTGGACATGGATTTTGAAAATTCTAGAGAGAATTTTAAAGGTTCAAGAGAATTTCAACAATTTTGAGAGGGATTTGAAAAGTTTCAATGGGAATGGGAAGAATTGGGACAAAAATTGGAAAATTTTTAAGGGACTTTGAAAAAATTTCAACTGGAATTTTAGCCATTTTGTTACGTGAAATTGTAAACATGTGGACATGGATTTTGAAAATTCTAGAGAGAATTTTAAAAGCTTTAACAGAATTTCAACAATTTTGAGAGGAATTTGAAAAGTTTCAATGGGAATGGGAAGAATTGGGACAAAAATTGGAAAATTTTTAAGGGACTTTGAAAAAATTTCAACTGGAATTTTAGCAATTTTTTGACGTGAAATTGTAAACATGTGGACATGGATTTTGAAAATTCTAGAGAGAATTTTAAAAGCTTCAAGAGAATTTCAACAATTTTGAGAGGGATTTGAAAAGTTTCAATGGGAATGGGAAGAATTGGGACAAAAATTGGAAAATTTTTAAGGGACTTTGAAAAAATTTCAACTGGAATTTTAGCCATTTTTTGACGTGAAATTGTAAACATGTGGACATGGATTTTGAAAATTCTAGAGAGAATTTTAAAAGCTTCAACAGAATTTCAACAATTTTGAGAGGGATTTGAAAAGTTTCAATGGGAATGGGAAGAATTGGGACAAAAATTGGAAAATTTTTAAGGGACTTTGAAAAAATTTCAACTGGAATTTTAGCCATTTTTTGACGTGAAATTGTAAACATGTGGACATGGATTTTGAAAATTCTAGAGAGAATTTTAAAAGGTTCAACAGAATTTCAACAATTTTGAGAGGGATTTGAAAAGTTTCAATGGGAATGGGAAGAATTGGGACAAAAATTGGAAAATTTTTAAGGGACTTTGAAAAAATTTCAACTGGAATTTTAGCCATTTTGTTACGTGAAATTGTAAACATGTGGACATGGATTTTGAAAATTCTAGAGAGAATTTTAAAAGCTTTAACAGAATTTCAACAATTTTGAGAGGAATTTGAAAAGTTTCAATGGGAATGGGAAGAATTGGGACAAAAATTGGAAAATTTTTAAGGGACTTTGAAAAAATTTCAACTGGAATTTTAGCCATTTTTTGACGTGAAATTGTAAACATGTGGACATGGATTTTGAAAATTCTAGAGAGAATTTTAAAAGCTTCAAGAGAATTTCAACAATTTTGAGAGGGATTTGAAAAGTTTCAATGGGAATGGGAAGAATTGGGACAAAAATTGGAAAATTTTTAAGGGACTTTGAAAAAATTTCAACTGGAATTTTAGCCATTTTTTGACGTGAAATTGTAAACATGTGGACATGGATTTTGAAAATTCTAGAGAGAATTTTAAAAGCTTCAAGAGAATTTCAACAATTTTGAGAGGGATTTGAAAAGTTTCAATGGGAATGGGAAGAATTGGGACAAAAATTGGAAAATTTTGAAGGGACTTTGAAAAAATTTCAACTGGAATTTTAGCCATTTTTTGACGTGAAATTGTAAACATGTGGCCAGGAATTTTGAAAATTCTAGAGAGAATTTTAAAAGCTTTAACAGAATTTCAACAATTTTGAGAGGGATTTGAAAAGTTTCAATGGGAATGGGAAGAATTGGGACAAAAATTGGAAAATTTTTAAGGGACTTTGAAAAAATTTCAACTGGAATTTTAGCCATTTTTTGACGTGAAATTGTAAACATGTGGCCATGGATTTTGAAAATTCTAGAGAGAATTTTAAAAGCTTCAAGAGAATTTCAACAATTTTGAGAGGAATTTGAAAGTTTCAATGGGAATGGGAAGAATTGGGACAAAAATTGGAAAATTTTTAAGGGACTTTGAAAAAATTTCAACTGGAATTTTAGCCATTTTTTGACGTGAAATTGTAAACATGTGGACATGGATTTTGAAAATTCTAGAGAGAATTTTAAAAGCTTCAACAGAATTTCAACAATTTGGAGAGGGATTTGAAAAGTTTCAATGGGAATGGGAAGAATTGGGACAAAAATTGGAAAATTTTGAAGGGACTTTGAAAAAATTTCAACTGGAATTTTAGCCATTTTGTTACGTGAAATTGTAAACATGTGGACATAGATTTTGAAAATTCTAGAGAGAATTTTAAAAGCTTCAACAGAATTTCAACAATTTTGAGAGGAATTTGAAAAGTTTCAATGGGAATGGGAAGAATTGGGACAAAAATTGGAAAATTTTGAAGGGACTTTGAAAAAATTTCAACTGGAATTTTAGCCATTTTTTTACGTGAAATTGTAAACATGTGGACATGGATTTTGAAAATTCTAGAGAGAATTTTAAAAGCTTCAAGAGAATTTCAACAATTTTGAGAGGGATTTGAAAAGTTTCAATGGGAATGGGAAGAATTGGGACAAAAATTGGAAATTTTTTAAGGGACTTTGAAAAAATTTCAACTGGAATTTTAGCCATTTTTTGACGTGAAATTGTAAACATGTGGCCAGGGATTTTGAAAATTCTAGAGAGAATTTTAAAAGCTTCAAGAGAATTTCAACAATTTTGAGAGGGATTTGAAAAGTTTCAATGGGAATGGGAAGAATTGGGACAAAAATTGGAAAATTTTTAAGGGACTTTGAAAAAATTTCAACTGGAATTTTAGCCATTTTTTGACGTGAAATTGTAAACATGTGGACATGGATTTTGAAAATTCTAGAGAGAATTTTAAAAGCTTCAAGAGAATTTCAACAATTTTGAGAGGGATTTGAAAAGTTTCAATGGGAATGGGAAGAATTGGGACAAAAATTGGAAATTTTTTAAGGGACTTTGAAAAAATTTCAACTGGAATTTTAGCCATTTTTTGACGTGAAATTGTAAACATGTGGCCAGGGATTTTGAAAATTCTAGAGAGAATTTTAAAAGCTTCAAGAGAATTTCAACAATTTTGAGAGGGATTTGAAAAGTTTCAATGGGAATGGGAAGAATTGGGACAAAAATTGGAAAATTTTTAAGGGACTTTGAAAAAATTTCAACTGGAATTTTAGCAATTTTTTGACGTGAAATTGTAAACATGTGGACATGGATTTTGAAAATTCTAGAGAGAATTTTAAAAGCTTCAAGAGAATTTCAACAATTTTGAGAGGGATTTGAAAAGTTTCAATGGGAATGGGAAGAATTGGGACAAAAATTGGAAAATTTTTAAGGGACTTTGAAAAAATTTCAACTGGAATTTTAGCCATTTTTTGACGTGAAATTGTAAACATGTGGACATGGATTTTGAAAATTCTAGAGAGAATTTTAAAAGCTTCAAGAGAATTTCAACAATTTTGAGAGGGATTTGAAAAGTTTCAATGGGAATGGGAAGAATTGGGACAAAAATTGGAAAATTTTTAAGGGACTTTGAAAAAATTTCAACTGGAATTTTAGCCATTTTTTGACGTGAAATTGTAAACATGTGGACATGGATTTTGAAAATTCTAGAGAGAATTTTAAAAGGTTCAACAGAATTTCAACAATTTTGAGAGGGATTTGAAAAGTTTCAATGGGAATGGGAAGAATTGGGACAAAAATTGGAAAATTTTTAAGGGACTTTGAAAAAATTTCAACTGGAATTTTAGCCATTTTGTTACGTGAAATTGTAAACATGTGGACATGGATTTTGAAAATTCTAGAGAGAATTTTAAAAGCTTTAACAGAATTTCAACAATTTTGAGAGGAATTTGAAAAGTTTCAATGGGAATGGGAAGAATTGGGACAAAAATTGGAAAATTTTTAAGGGACTTTGAAAAAATTTCAACTGGAATTTTAGCCATTTTTTGACGTGAAATTGTAAACATGTGGACATGGATTTTGAAAATTCTAGAGAGAATTTTAAAAGCTTCAAGAGAATTTCAACAATTTTGAGAGGGATTTGAAAAGTTTCAATGGGAATGGGAAGAATTGGGACAAAAATTGGAAAATTTTTAAGGGACTTTGAAAAAATTTCAACTGGAATTTTAGCAATTTTTTGACGTGAAATTGTAAACATGTGGACATGGATTTTGAAAATTCTAGAGAGAATTTTAAAAGCTTCAAGAGAATTTCAACAATTTTGAGAGGGATTTGAAAAGTTTCAATGGGAATGGGAAGAATTGGGACAAAAATTGGAAAATTTTTAAGGGACTTTGAAAAAATTTCAACTGGAATTTTAGCCATTTTTTGACGTGAAATTGTAAACATGTGGCCATGGATTTTGAAAATTCTAGAGAGAATTTTAAAAGCTTCAAGAGAATTTCAACAATTTTGAGAGGAATTTGAAAAGTTTCAATGGGAATGGGAAGAATTGGGACAAAAATTGGAAAATTTTTAAGGGACTTTGAAAAACTTTCAACTGGAATTTTAGCCATTTTTTGACGTGAAATTGTAAACATGTGGACATGGATTTTGAAAATTCTAGAGAGAATTTTAAAAGCTTCAACAGAATTTCAACAATTTGGAGAGGGATTTGAAAAGTTTCAATGGGAATGGGAAGAATTGGGACAAAAATTGGAAAATTTTGAAGGGACTTTGAAAAAATTTCAACTGGAATTTTAGCCATTTTTTGACGTGAAATTGTAAACATGTGGCCAGGGATTTGAAAATTCTAGAGAGAATTTTAAAAGCTTCAAGAGAATTTCAACAATTTTGAGAGGGATTTGAAAAGTTTCAATGGGAATGGGAAGAATTGGGACAAAAATTGGAAAATTTTTAAGGGACTTTGAAAAAATTTCAACTGGAATTTTAGCAATTTTTTGACGTGAAATTGTAAACATGTGGACATGGATTTTGAAAATTCTAGAGAGAATTTTAAAAGCTTCAAGAGAATTTCAACAATTTTGAGAGGGATTTGAAAAGTTTCAATGGGAATGGGAAGAATTGGGACAAAAATTGGAAAATTTTTAAGGGACTTTGAAAAAATTTCAACTGGAATTTTAGCCATTTTGTTATGTGAAATTGTAAACATGTGGCCATGGATTTTGAAAATTCTACTGAGAATTTTAAAAGCTTTAACAGAATTTCAACAATTTTGAGAGGGATTTGAAAAGTTTCAATGGGAATGGGAAGAATTGGGACAAAAATTGGAAAATTTTTAAGGGACTTTGAAAAAATTTCAACTGGAATTTTAGCATTTTTTTTACGTGAAATTGTAAACATGTGGACATGGATTTTGAAAATTCTAGAGAGAATTTTAAAAGCTTCAAGAGAATTTCAACCATTTTGAGAGGGATTTGAAAAGTTTCAATGGGAATGGGAAGAATTGGGACAAAAATTGGAAAATTTTTAAGGGACTTTGAAAAAATTTCAACTGGAATTTTAGCCATTTTTGACGTGAAATTGTAAACATGTGGACATGGATTTTGAAAATTCTAGAGAGAATTTTAAAAGCTTCAACAGAATTTCAACAATTTGGAGAGGGATTTGAAAAGTTTCAATGGGAATGGGAAGAATTGGGACAAAAAATTGGAAAACTTTTAAGGGACTTTGAAAAAATTTCAACTGGAATTTTAGCCATTTTTTTACGTGAAATTGTAAACATGTGGACATGGATTTTGAAAATTCTAGAGAGAATTTTAAAAGCTTTAAACAGCATTTCTACAATTTTGAGAGGGATTTGAAAAGTTTCAATGGGAATGGGAAGAATTGGGACAAAAATTGGAAAATTTTGAAGGGACTTTGAAAAAATTTCAACTGGAATTTTAGCAATTTTTGACGTGAAATTGTAAACATGTGGCCATGGATTTTGAAAATTCTAGAGAGAATTTTAAAAGCTTCAAGAGAATTTCAACAATTTTGAGAGGGATTTGAAAAATTTCAGTGGGAATGGGAAGAATTGGGACAAAAATTGGAAAATTTTTAAGGGACTTTGAAAAAATTTCAACTGGAAGTTTAGCTTTTTTTTTACGTGAAATTGTAAACATGTGGACATGGATTTTGAAAATTCTAGAGAGAATTTTAAAAGCTTCAAGAGAATTTCAACAATTTTGAGAGGGATTTGAAAAGTTTCAATGGGAATGGGAAGAATTGGGACAAAAATTGGAAATTTTTTAAGGGACTTTGAAAAAATTTCAACTGGAATTTTAGCAATTTTTTGACGTGAAATTGTAAACATGTGGACATGGATTTTGAAAATTCTAGAGAGAATTTTAAAAGCTTCAACAGAATTTCAACAATTTTGAGAGGGATTTGAAAAGTTTCAATGGGAATGGGAAGAATTGGGACAAAAATTGGAAAATTTTAAGGGACTTTGAAAAAATTTCAACTGGAATTTTAGCCATTTTTTTACGTGAAATTGTAAACATGTGGACATGGATTTTGAAAATTCTAGAGAGAATTTTAAAAGCTTCAAGAGAATTTCAACAATTTTGAGAGGGATTTGAAAAGTTTCAATGGGAATGGGAAGAATTGGGACAAAAATTGGAAAATTTTTAAGGGACTTTGAAAAAATTTCAACTGGAATTTTAGCCATTTTTTGACGTGAAATTGTAAACATGTGGACATGGATTTTGAAAATTCTAGAGAGAATTTTAAAAGCTTCAAGAGAATTTCAACAATTTTGAGAGGGATTTGAAAAGTTTCAATGGGAATGGGAAGAATTGGGACAAAAATTGGAAATTTTTTAAGGGACTTTGAAAAAATTTCAACTGGAATTTTAGCAATTTTTTGAAGTGAAATTGTAAACATGTGGACATGGATTTTGAAAATTCTAGAGAGAATTTTAAAAGCTTCAAGAGAATTTCAACAATTTTGAGAGGGATTTGAAAAGTTTCAATGGGAATGGGAAGAATTGGGACAAAAATTGGAAAATTTTTAAGGGACTTTGAAAAAATTTCAACTGGAATTTTAGCCATTTTTTGACGTGAAATTGTAAACATGTGGACATGGATTTTGAAAATTCTAGAGAGAATTTTAAAAGCTTCAAGAGAATTTCAACAATTTTGAGAGGGATTTGAAAAGTTTCAATGGGAATGGGAAGAATTGGGACAAAAATTGGAAAATTTTTAAGGGACTTTGAAAAAATTTCAACTGGAATTTTAGCCATTTTGTTATGTGAAATTGTAAACATGTGGCCATGGATTTTGAAAATTCTAGAGAGAATTTTAAAAGCTTCAACAGAATTTCAACAATTTTGAGAGGGATTTGAAAAGTTTCAATGGGAATGGGAAGAATTGGGACAAAAATTGGAAAATTTTTAAGGGACTTTGAAAAAATTTCAACTGGAATTTTAGCATTTTTTTTACGTGAAATTGTAAACATGTGGACATGGATTTTGAAAATTCTAGAGAGAATTTTAAAAGCTTCAAGAGAATTTCAACCATTTTGAGAGGGATTTGAAAAGTTTCAATGGGAATGGGAAGAATTGGGACAAAAATTGGAAAATTTTAAGGGACTTTGAAAAAATTTCAACTGGAATTTTAGCCATTTTTTGACGTGAAATTGTAAACATGTGGACATGGATTTTGAAAATTCTAGAGAGAATTTTAAAAGCTTCAACAGAATTTCAACAATTTGGAGAGGGATTTGAAAAGTTTCAATGGGAATGGGAAGAATTGGGACAAAAATTGGAAAACTTTTAAGGGACTTTGAAAAAATTTCAACTGGAATTTTAGCCATTTTTTTACGTGAAATTGTAAACATGTGGACATGGATTTTGAAAATTCTAGAGAGAATTTTAAAAGCTTTAACAGCATTTCTACAATTTTGAGAGGGATTTGAAAAGTTTCAATGGGAATGGGAAGAATTGGGACAAAAATTGGAAAATTTTGAAGGGACTTTGAAAAAATTTCAACTGGAATTTTAGCAATTTTTTGACGTGAAATTGTAAACATGTGGCCATGGATTTTGAAAATTCTAGAGAGAATTTTAAAAGCTTCAAGAGAATTTCAACAATTTTGAGAGGGATTTGAAAAATTTCAGTGGGAATGGGAAGAATTGGGACAAAAATTGGAAAATTTTTAAGGGACTTTGAAAAAATTTCAACTGGAAGTTTAGCTTTTTTTTTACGTGAAATTGTAAACATGTGGACATGGATTTTGAAAATTCTAGAGAGAATTTTAAAAGCTTCAAGAGAATTTCAACAATTTTGAGAGGGATTTGAAAAGTTTCAATGGGAATGGGAAGAATTGGGACAAAAATTGGAAATTTTTTAAGGGACTTTGAAAAAATTTCAACTGGAATTTTAGCAATTTTTTGACGTGAAATTGTAAACATGTGGACATGGATTTTGAAAATTCTAGAGAGAATTTTAAAAGCTTCAACAGAATTTCAACAATTTTGAGAGGGATTTGAAAAGTTTCAATGGGAATGGAAGAATTGGGACAAAAATTGGAAAATTTTTAAGGGACTTTGAAAAAATTTCAACTGGAATTTTAGCAATTTTTGACGTGAAATTGTAAACATGTGGACATGGATTTTGAAAATTCTAGAGAGAATTTTAAAAGCTTCAAGAGAATTTCAACAATTTTGAGAGGGATTTGAAAAGTTTCAATGGGAATGGGAAGAATTGGGGGACAAAAATTGGAAAATTTTTAAGGGACTTTGAAAAAATTTCAACTGGAATTTTAGCCATTTTTTGACGTGAAATTGTAAACATGTGGACATGGATTTTGAAAATTCTAGAGAGAATTTTAAAAGGTTCAACAGAATTTCAACAATTTTGAGAGGGATTTGAAAAGTTTCAATGGGAATGGGAAGAATTGGGACAAAAATTGGAAAATTTTTAAGGGACTTTGAAAAAATTTCAACTGGAATTTTAGCAATTTTTTGAAGTGAAATTGTAAACATGTGGACATGGATTTTGAAAATTCTAGAGAGAATTTTAAAAGCTTCAACAGAATTTCAACAATTTTGAGAGGGATTTGAAAAGTTTCAATGGGAATGGGAAGAATTGGGACAAAAATTGGAAAATTTTTAAGGGACTTTGAAAAAATTTCAACTGGAATTTTAGCCATTTTTTGACGTGAAATTGTAAACATGTGGACATGGATTTTGAAAATTCTAGAGAGAATTTTAAAAGGTTCAACAGAATTTCAACAATTTTGAGAGGGATTTGAAAAGTTTCAATGGGAATGGGAAGAATTGGGACAAAAATTGGAAAATTTTTAAGGGACTTTGAAAAAATTTCAACTGGAATTTTAGCCATTTTTTGACGTGAAATTGTAAACATGTGGCCATGGATTTTGAAAATTCTAGAGAGAATTTTAAAAGCTTCAACAGAATTTCAACAATTTTGAGAGGGATTTGAAAAGTTTCAATGGGAATGGGAAGAATTGGGACAAAAATTGGAAAATTTTTAAGGGACTTTGAAAAAATTTCAACTGGAATTTTAGCTTTTTTTTTTACGTAAAATTGTAAACATGTGGCCATGGATTTTGAAAATTCTAGAGAGAATTTTAAAAGCTTCAAGAGAATTTCAACAATTTTGAGAGGGATTTGAAAAATTTCAGTGGGAATGGGAAGAATTGGGACAAAAATTGGAAAATTTTTAAGGGACTTTGAAAAAATTTCAACTGGAAGTTTAGCTTTTTTTTTTACGTGAAATTGTAAACATGTGGCCATGGATTTTGAAAATTCTAGAGAGAATTTTAAAAGCTTCAAGAGAATTTCAACTATTTTGAGAGGGATTTGAAAAGTTTCAATGGGAATGGGAAGAATTGGGACAAAAATTGGAAATTTTTTAAGGGACTTTGAAAAAATTTCAACTGGAATTTTAGCAATTTTTGACGTGAAATTGTAAACATGTGGACATGGATTTTGAAAATTCTAGAGAGAATTTTAAAAGGTTCAACAGAATTTCAACAATTTGAGAGGGATTTGAAAAGTTTCAATGGGAATGGGAACAATTGGGACAAAAATTGGAAAATTTTTAAGGGACTTTGAAAAAATTTCAACTGGAATTTTAGCAATTTTGTTACGTGAAATTGTAAACATGTGGCCATGGATTTTGAAAATTCTAGAGAGAATTTTAAAAGCTTCAAGAGAATTTCAACAATTTTGAGAGGGATTTGAAAAGTTTCAATGGGAATGGGAAGAATTGGAACAAAAATTGGAAAATTTTTAAGGGACTTTGAAAAAATTTCAACTGGAATTTTAGCCATTTTTTGACGTGAAATTGTAAACATGTGGACATGGATTTTGAAAATTCTAGAGAGAATTTTAAAAGCTTCAAGAGAATTTCAACCATTTTGAGAGGGATTTGAAAAGTTTCAATGGGAATGGGAAGAATTGGGACAAAAATTGGAAAATTTTTAAGGGACTTTGAAAAAATTTCAACTGGAATTTTAGCCATTTTTTGACGTGAAATTGTAAACATGTGGCCATGGATTTTGAAAATTCTAGAGAGAATTTTAAAAGCTTCAAGAGAATTTCTACAATTTTGAGAGGGATTTGAAAAGTTTCAATGGGAATGGGAAGAATTGGGACAAAAATTGGAAAATTTTTAAGGGACTTTGAAAAAATTTCAACTGGAATTTTAGCAATTTTTTGACGTGAAATTGTAAACATGTGGACATGGATTTTGAAAATTCTAGAGAGAATTTTAAAAGCTTCAAGAGAATTTCAACTATTTTGAGAGGGATTTGAAAAGTTTCAATGGGAATGGGAAGAATTGGGACAAAAATTGGAAATTTTTTAAGGGACTTTGAAAAAATTTCAACTGGAATTTTAGCAATTTTTTGACGTGAAATTGTAAACATGTGGACATGGATTTTGAAAATTCTAGAGAGAATTTTAAAAGCTTCAAGAGAATTTCAACAATTTTGAGAGGAATTTGAAAAGTTTCAATGGGAATGGGAAGAATTGGGACAAAAATTGGAAAATTTTTAAGGGACTTGGAAAAAATTTCAACTGGAATTTTAGCAATTTTTTGACGTGAAATTGTAAACATGTGGACATGGATTTTGAAAATTCTAGAGAGAATTTTAAAAGCTTCAAGAGAATTTCAACAATTTTGAGAGGGATTTGAAAAGTTTCAATGGGAATGGGAAGAATTGGAACAAAAATTGGAAAATTTTTAAGGGACTTTGAAAAAATTTCAACTGGAATTTTAGCCATTTTTTTACGTGAAATTGTAAACATGTGGACATGGATTTTGAAAATTCTAGAGAGAATTTTAAAAGCTTTAACAGAATTTCTACAATTCTGAAAGGGATTTGAAAAGTTTCAATGGGAATGGGAAGAATTGGGACAAAAATTGGAAAATTTTTAAGGGACTTTGAAAAAATTTCAACTGGAATTTTAGCAATTTTTTGACGTGAAATTGTAAACATGTGGACATGGATTTTGAAAATTCTAGAGAGAATTTTAAAAGCTTCAAGAGAATTTCAACTATTTTGAGAGGGATTTGAAAAGTTTCAATGGGAATGGGAAGAATTGGGACAAAAATTGGAAATTTTTTAAGGGACTTTGAAAAAATTTCAACTGGAATTTTAGCCATTTTTTGACGTGAAATTGTAAACATGTGGCCATGGATTTTTAAAATTCTAGAGAGAATTTTAAAAGCTTCAACAGAATTTCAACAATTTTGAGAGGGATTTGAAAAGTTTCAATGGGAATGGGAAGAATTGGGACAAAAATTGGAAAACTTTTAAGGGACTTTGAAAAAATTTCAACTGGAATTTTAGCCATTTTTTGACGTGAAATTGTAAACATGTGGACATGGATTTTGAAAATTCTAGAGAGAATTTTAAAAGCTTCAAGAGAATTTCAACAATTTTGAGAGGGATTTGAAAAGTTTCAATGGGAATGGGAAGAATTGGGACAAAAATTGGAAAATTTTTAAGGGACTTGGAAAAAATTTCAACTGGAATTTTAGCAATTTTTTTATGTGAAATTGTAAACATGTGGACATGGATTTTGAAAATTCTAGAGAGAATTTTAAAAGCTTCAAGAGAATTTCAACAATTTTGAGAGGGATTTGAAAAGTTTCAATGGGAATGGGAAGAATTGGAACAAAAATTGGAAAATTTTTAAGGGACTTTGAAAAAATTTCAACTGGAATTTTAACAATTTTTTTATGTGAAATTGTAAACATGTGGCCATGGATTTTGAAAATTCTAGAGAGAATTTTAAAAGCTTCAAGAGAATTTCAACAATTTTGAGAGGGATTTGAAAAGTTTCAATGGGAATGGGAAGAATTGGGACAAAAATTGGAAAATTTTTAAGGGACTTTGAAAAAATTTCAACTGGAATTTTAGCAATTTTTTGACGTGAAATTGTAAACATGTGGCCATGGATTTTGAAAATTCTAGAGAGAATTTTAAAAGCTTCAAGAGAATTTCAACAATTTTGAGAGGGATTTGAAAAGTTTCAATGGGAATGGGAAGAATTGGGACAAAAATTGGAAATTTTTAAGGGACTTTGAAAAAATTTCAACTGGAATTTTAGCAATTTTTTGACGTGAAATTGTAAACATGTGGACATGGATTTTGAAAATTCTAGAGAGAATTTTAAAAGCTTCAAGAGAATTTCTACAATTTTGAGAGGGATTTGAAAAGTTTCAATGGGAATGGGAAGAATTGGGACAAAAATTGGAAAATTTTTAAGGGACTTTGAAAAAATTTCAACTGGAATTTTAGCAATTTTTTGACGTGAAATTGTAAACATGTGGCCATGGATTTTGAAAATTCTAGAGAGAATTTTAAAAGCTTCAAGAGAATTTCAACTATTTTGAGAGGGATTTGAAAAGTTTCAATGGGAATGGGAAGAATTGGGACAAAAATTGGAAATTTTTTAAGGGACTTTGAAAAAATTTCAACTGGAATTTTAGCAATTTTTTGACGTGAAATTGTAAACATGTGGACATGGATTTTGAAAATTCTAGAGAGAATTTTAAAAGCTTCAAGAGAATTTCAACAATTTTGAGAGGAATTTGAAAAGTTTCAATGGGAATGGGAAGAATTGGGACAAAAATTGGAAAATTTTTAAGGGACTTGGAAAAAATTTCAACTGGAATTTTAGCAATTTTTTGACGTGAAATTGTAAACATGTGGACATGGATTTTGAAAATTCTAGAGAGAATTTTAAAAGCTTCAAGAGAATTTCAACAATTTTGAGAGGGATTTGAAAAGTTTCAATGGGAATGGGAAGAATTGGAACAAAAATTGGAAATTTTTTAAGGGACTTTGAAAAAATTTCAACTGGAATTTTAGCCATTTTTTTACGTGAAATTGTAAACATGTGGACATGGATTTTGAAAATTCTAGAGAGAATTTTAAAAGCTTTAACAGAATTTCTACAATTCTGAAAGGGATTTGAAAAGTTTCAATGGGAATGGGAAGAATTGGGACAAAAATTGGAAAATTTTTAAGGGACTTTGAAAAAATTTCAACTGGAATTTTAGCAATTTTTTGACGTGAAATTGTAAACATGTGGACATGGATTTTGAAAATTCTAGAGAGAATTTTAAAAGCTTCAAGAGAATTTCAACTATTTTGAGAGGGATTTGAAAAGTTTCAATGGGAATGGGAAGAATTGGGACAAAAATTGGAAATTTTTTAAGGGACTTTGAAAAAATTTCAACTGGAATTTTAGCCATTTTTTGACGTGAAATTGTAAACATGTGGCCATGGATTTTTAAAATTCTAGAGAGAATTTTAAAAGCTTCAACAGAATTTCAACAATTTTGAGAGGGATTTGAAAAGTTTCAATGGGAATGGGAAGAATTGGGACAAAAATTGGAAAACTTTTAAGGGACTTTGAAAAAATTTCAACTGGAATTTTAGCAATTTTTTGACGTGAAATTGTAAACATGTGGACATGGATTTTGAAAATTCTAGAGAGAATTTTAAAAGCTTCAAGAGAATTTCAACAATTTTGAGAGGGATTTGAAAAGTTTCAATGGGAATGGGAAGAATTGGAACAAAAATTGGAAAATTTTTAAGGGACTTTGAAAAAATTTCAACTGGAATTTTAACAATTTTTTTATGTGAAATTGTAAACATGTGGCCATGGATTTTGAAAATTCTAGAGAGAATTTTAAAAGCTTCAAGAGAATTTCAACAATTTTGAGAGGGATTTGAAAAGTTTCAATGGGAATGGGAAGAATTGGGATAAAAATTGGAAATTTTTTAAGGGACTTTGAAAAAATTTCAACTGGAATTTTAGCCATTTTTTTACGTGAAATTGTAAACATGTGGACATGGATTTTGAAAATTCTAGAGAGAATTTTAAAAGCTTTAACAGAATTTCTACAATTCTGAAAGGGATTTGAAAAGTTTCAATGGGAATGGGAAGAATTGGGACAAAAATTGGAAAATTTTTAAGGGACTTTGAAAAAATTTCAACTGGAATTTTAGCCATTTTTTGACGTGAAATTGTAAACATGTGGACATGGATTTTGAAAATTCTAGAGAGAATTTTAAAAGCTTCAAGAGAATTTCAACAATTTTGAGAGGGATTTGAAAAGTTTCAATGGGAATGGGAAGAATTGGGACAAAAATTGGAAAATTTTGAAGGGACTTTGAAAAAATTTCAACTGGAATTTTAGCAATTTTTTGAAGTGAAATTGTAAACATGTGGCCATGGATTTTGAAAATTCTAGAGAGAATTTTAAAAGGTTCAACAGAATTTCAACAATTTTGAGAGGGATTTGAAAAGTTTCAATGGGAATGGGAAGAATTGGGACAAAAATTGGAAATTTTTTAAGGGACTTTGAAAAAATTTCAACTGGAATTTTAGCCATTTTTTGACGTGAAATTGTAAACATGTGGACATGGATTTTGAAAATTCTAGAGAGAATTTTAAAAGGTTCAACAGAATTTCAACAATTTTGAGAGGGATTTGAAAAGTTTCAATGGGAATGGGAAGAATTGGGACAAAAATTGGAAAATTTTTAAGGGACTTTGAAAAAATTTCAACTGGAATTTTAGCCATTTTTTGACGTGAAATTGTAAACATGTGGCCATGGATTTTGAAAATTCTAGAGAGAATTTTAAAAGCTTCAAGAGAATTTCAACTATTTTGAGAGGGATTTGAAAAGTTTCAATGGGAATGGGAAGAATTGGGACAAAAATTGGAAATTTTTTAAGGGACTTTGAAAAAATTTCAACTGGAATTTTAGCAATTTTTTGACGTGAAATTGTAAACATGTGGACATGGATTTTGAAAATTCTAGAGAGAATTTTAAAAGCTTCAAGAGAATTTCAACAATTTTGAGAGGAATTTGAAAAGTTTCAATGGGAATGGGAAGAATTGGGACAAAAATTGGAAAATTTTTAAGGGACTTGGAAAAAATTTCAACTGGAATTTTAGCAATTTTTTGACGTGAAATTGTAAACATGTGGACATGGATTTTGAAAATTCTAGAGAGAATTTTAAAAGCTTCAAGAGAATTTCAACAATTTTGAGAGGGATTTGAAAAGTTTCAATGGGAATGGGAAGAATTGGAACAAAAATTGGAAATTTTTTAAGGGACTTTGAAAAAATTTCAACTGGAATTTTAGCCATTTTTTTACGTGAAATTGTAAACATGTGGACATGGATTTTGAAAATTCTAGAGAGAATTTTAAAAGCTTCAAGAGAATTTCAACAATTTTGAGAGGGATTTGAAAAGTTTCAATGGGAATGGGAAGAATTGGGACAAAAATTGGAAAATTTTTAAGGGACTTTGAAAAAATTTCAACTGGAATTTTAGCAATTTTTTGACGTGAAATTGTAAACATGTGGACATGGATTTTGAAAATTCTAGAGAGAATTTTAAAAGCTTCAAGAGAATTTCAACTATTTTGAGAGGGATTTGAAAAGTTTCAATGGGAATGGGAAGAATTGGGACAAAAATTGGAAATTTTTTAAGGGACTTTGAAAAAATTTCAACTGGAATTTTAGCCATTTTTTGACGTGAAATTGTAAACATGTGGACATGGATTTTTAAAATTCTAGAGAGAATTTTAAAAGCTTCAACAGAATTTCAACAATTTTGAGAGGGATTTGAAAAGTTTCAATGGGAATGGGAAGAATTGGGACAAAAATTGGAAAATTTTTAAGGGACTTTGAAAAAATTTCAACTGGAATTTTAGCAATTTTTTGACGTGAAATTGTAAACATGTGGACATGGATTTTGAAAATTCTAGAGAGAATTTTAAAAGGTTCAACAGAATTTCAACAATTTTGAGAGGGATTTGAAAAGTTTCAATGGGAATGGGAAGAATTGGGACAAAAATTGGAAATTTTTTAAGGGACTTTGAAAAAATTTCAACTGGAATTTTAGCCATTTTTTGACGTGAAATTGTAAACATGTGGACATGGATTTTGAAAATTCTAGAGAGAATTTTAAAAGGTTCAACAGAATTTCAACAATTTTGAGAGGGATTTGAAAAGTTTCAATGGGAATGGGAAGAATTGGGACAAAAATTGGAAAACTTTTAAGGGACTTTGAAAAAATTTCAACTGGAATTTTAGCCATTTTTTGACGTGAAATTGTAAACATGTGGCCATGGATTTTGAAAATTCTAGAGAGAATTTTAAAAGCTTCAAGAGAATTTCAACAATTTTGAGAGGGATTTGAAAAGTTTCAATGGGAATGGGAAGAATTGGGACAAAAATTGGAAAATTTTTAAGGGACTTTGAAAAAATTTCAACTGGAATTTTAGCAATTTTTTGACGTGAAATTGTAAACATGTGGCCATGGATTTTGAAAATTCTAGAGAGAATTTTAAAAGCTTCAAGAGAATTTCAACTATTTTGAGAGGGATTTGAAAAGTTTCAATGGGAATGGGAAGAATTGGGACAAAAATTGGAAATTTTTTAAGGGACTTTGAAAAAATTTCAACTGGAATTTTAGCAATTTTTTGACGTGAAATTGTAAACATGTGGACATGGATTTTGAAAATTCTAGAGAGAATTTTAAAAGCTTCAAGAGAATTTCAACAATTTTGAGAGGAATTTGAAAAGTTTCAATGGGAATGGGAAGAATTGGGACAAAAATTGGAAAATTTTTAAGGGACTTGGAAAAAATTTCAACTGGAATTTTAGCAATTTTTTGACGTGAAATTGTAAACATGTGGACATGGATTTTGAAAATTCTAGAGAGAATTTTAAAAGCTTCAAGAGAATTTCAACAATTTTGAGAGGGATTTGAAAAGTTTCAATGGGAATGGGAAGAATTGGAACAAAAATTGGAAATTTTTTAAGGGACTTTGAAAAAATTTCAACTGGAATTTTAGCCATTTTTTTACGTGAAATTGTAAACATGTGGACATGGATTTTGAAAATTCTAGAGAGAATTTTAAAAGCTTTAACAGAATTTCTACAATTCTGAAAGGGATTTGAAAAGTTTCAATGGGAATGGGAAGAATTGGGACAAAAATTGGAAAATTTTTAAGGGACTTTGAAAAAATTTCAACTGGAATTTTAGCAATTTTTTGACGTGAAATTGTAAACATGTGGACATGGATTTTGAAAATTCTAGAGAGAATTTTAAAAGCTTCAAGAGAATTTCAACTATTTTGAGAGGGATTTGAAAAGTTTCAATGGGAATGGGAAGAATTGGGACAAAAATTGGAAATTTTTTAAGGGACTTTGAAAAAATTTCAACTGGAATTTTAGCCATTTTTTGACGTGAAATTGTAAACATGTGGACATGGATTTTTAAAATTCTAGAGAGAATTTTAAAAGCTTCAACAGAATTTCAACAATTTTGAGAGGGATTTGAAAAGTTTCAATGGGAATGGGAAGAATTGGGACAAAAATTGGAAAACTTTTAAGGGACTTTGAAAAAATTTCAACTGGAATTTTAGCAATTTTTTGACGTGAAATTGTAAACATGTGGACATGGATTTTGAAAATTCTAGAGAGAATTTTAAAAGCTTCAAGAGAATTTCAACAATTTTGAGAGGGATTTGAAAAGTTTCAATGGGAATGGGAAGAATTGGGACAAAAATTGGAAAACTTTTAAGGGACTTTGAAAAAATTTCAACTGGAATTTTAGCAATTTTTTGACGTGAAATTGTAAACATGTGGACATGGATTTTGAAAATTCTAGAGAGAATTTTAAAAGCTTCAAGAGAATTTCAACCATTTTGAGAGGGATTTGAAAAGTTTCAATGGGAATGGGAAGAATTGGGACAAAAATTGGAAAATTTTTAAGGGACTTTGAAAAAATTTCAACTGGAATTTTAGCAATTTTTTGACGTGAAATTGTAAACATGTGGACATGGATTTTGAAAATTCTAGAGAGAATTTTAAAAGCTTCAAGAGAATTTCAACAATTTTGAGAGGAATTTGAAAAGTTTCAATGGGAATGGGAAGAATTGGGACAAAAATTGGAAAATTTTTAAGGGACTTGGAAAAAATTTCAACTGGAATTTTAGCAATTTTTTGACGTGAAATTGTAAACATGTGGACATGGATTTTGAAAATTCTAGAGAGAATTTTAAAAGCTTCAAGAGAATTTCAACAATTTTGAGAGGGATTTGAAAAGTTTCAATGGGAATGGGAAGAATTGGAACAAAAATTGGAAATTTTTTAAGGGACTTTGAAAAAATTTCAACTGGAATTTTAGCCATTTTTTTACGTGAAATTGTAAACATGTGGACATGGATTTTGAAAATTCTAGAGAGAATTTTAAAAGCTTTAACAGAATTTCTACAATTCTGAAAGGGATTTGAAAAGTTTCAATGGGAATGGGAAGAATTGGGACAAAAATTGGAAAATTTTTAAGGGACTTTGAAAAAATTTCAACTGGAATTTTAGCAATTTTTTGACGTGAAATTGTAAACATGTGGACATGGATTTTGAAAATTCTAGAGAGAATTTTAAAAGCTTCAAGAGAATTTCAACTATTTTGAGAGGGATTTGAAAAGTTTCAATGGGAATGGGAAGAATTGGGACAAAAATTGGAAATTTTTTAAGGGACTTTGAAAAAATTTCAACTGGAATTTTAGCCATTTTTTGACGTGAAATTGTAAACATGTGGACATGGATTTTTAAAATTCTAGAGAGAATTTTAAAAGCTTCAACAGAATTTCAACAATTTTGAGAGGGATTTGAAAAGTTTCAATGGGAATGGGAAGAATTGGGACAAAAATTGGAAAACTTTTAAGGGACTTTGAAAAAATTTCAACTGGAATTTTAGCAATTTTTTGACGTGAAATTGTAAACATGTGGACATGGATTTTGAAAATTCTAGAGAGAATTTTAAAAGCTTCAAGAGAATTTCAACAATTTTGAGAGGGATTTGAAAAGTTTCAATGGGAATGGGAAGAATTGGGACAAAAATTGGAAAACTTTTAAGGGACTTTGAAAAAATTTCAACTGGAATTTTAGCAATTTTTTGACGTGAAATTGTAAACATGTGGACATGGATTTTGAAAATTCTAGAGAGAATTTTAAAAGCTTCAAGAGAATTTCAACCATTTTGAGAGGGATTTGAAAAGTTTCAATGGGAATGGGAAGAATTGGGACAAAAATTGGAAAATTTTTAAGGGACTTTGAAAAAATTTCAACTGGAATTTTAGCCATTTTTTTACGTGAAATTGTAAACATGTGGACATGGATTTTGAAAATTCTAGAGAGAATTTTAAAAGCTTTAACAGAATTTCTACAATTCTGAAAGGGATTTGAAAAGTTTCAATGGGAATGGGAAGAATTGGGACAAAAATTGGAAAATTTTTAAGGGACTTTGAAAAAATTTCAACTGGAATTTTAGCCATTTTTTGACGTGAAATTGTAAACATGTGGACATGGATTTTGAAAATTCTAGAGAGAATTTTAAAAGCTTCAACAGAATTTCAACAATTTGGAGAGGGATTTGAAAAGTTTCAATGGGAATGGGAAGAATTGGGACAAAAATTGGAAAATTTTTAAGGGACTTTGAAAAAATTTCAACTGGAATTTTAGCCATTTTTTGACGTGAAATTGTAAACATGTGGACATGGATTTTGAAAATTCTAGAGAGAATTTTAAAAGCTTCAACAGAATTTCAACAATTTTGAGAGGGATTTGAAAAGTTTCAATGGGAATGGGAAGAATTGGGACAAAAATTGGAAATTTTTTAAGGGACTTTGAAAAAATTTCAACTGGAATTTTAGCCATTTTTTTACGTGAAATTGTAAACATGTGGACATGGATTTTGAAAATTCTAGAGAGAATTTTAAAAGCTTCAAGAGAATTTCAACAATTTTGAGAGGAATTTGAAAAGTTTCAATGGGAATGGGAAGAATTGGGACAAAAATTGGAAAATTTTTAAGGGACTTGGAAAAAATTTCAACTGGAATTTTAGCAATTTTTTCACGTGAAATTGTAAACATGTGGACATGGATTTTGAAAATTCTAGAGAGAATTTTAAAAGCTTCAACAGAATTTCAACAATTTTGAGAGGGATTTGAAAAGTTTCAATGGGAATGGGAAGAATTGGAACAAAAATTGGAAAATTTTTAAGGGACTTTGAAAAAATTTCAACTGGAATTTTAACAATTTTTTTATGTGAAATTGTAAACATGTGGCCATGGATTTTGAAAATTCTAGAGAGAATTTTAAAAGCTTCAAGAGAATTTCAACAATTTTGAGAGGGATTTGAAAAGTTTCAATGGGAATGGGAAGAATTGGGACAAAAATTGGAAAATTTTTAAGGGACTTTGAAAAAATTTCAACTGGAATTTTAGCCATTTTTTTACGTGAAATTGTAAACAAGTGGACATGGATTTTGAAAATTCTAGAGAGAATTTTAAAAGCTTTAACAGAATTTCTACAATTCTGAAAGGGATTTGAAAAGTTTCAATGGGAATGGGAAGAATTGGGACAAAAATTGGAAATTTTTTAAGGGACTTTGAAAAAATTTCAACTGGAATTTTAGCCATTTTTTTACGTGAAATTGTAAACATGTGGACATGGATTTTGAAAATTCTAGAGAGAATTTTAAAAGCTTCAAGAGAATTTCAACAATTTTGAGAGGGATTTGAAAAGTTTCAATGGGAATGGGAAGAATTGGGACAAAAATTGGAAATTTTTTAAGGGACTTTGAAAAAATTTCAACTGGAATTTTAGCCATTTTTTGACGTGAAATTGTAAACATGTGGACATGGATTTTGAAAATTCTAGAGAGAATTTTAAAAGCTTCAACAGAATTTCAACAATTTTGAGAGGGATTTGAAAAGTTTCAATGGGAATGGGAAGAATTGGGACAAAAATTGGAAAACTTTTAAGGGACTTTGAAAAAATTTCAACTGGAATTTTAGCCATTTTTTGACGTGAAATTGTAAACATGTGGCCATGGATTTTGAAAATTCTAGAGAGAATTTTAAAAGCTTCAAGAGAATTTCAACAATTTTGAGAGGGATTTGAAAAGTTTCAATGGGAATGGGAAGAATTGGGACAAAAATTGGAAAACTTTTAAGGGACTTTGAAAAAATTTCAACTGGAATTTTAGCAATTTTTGACGTGAAATTGTAAACATGTGGACATGGATTTTGAAAATTCTAGAGAGAATTTTAAAAGCTTCAAGAGAATTTCAACAATTTTGAGAGGGATTTGAAAAGTTTCAATGGGAATGGGAAGAATTGGGACAAAAATTGGAAATTTTTTAAGGGACTTTGAAAAAATTTCAACTGGAATTTTAGCCATTTTTTTACGTGAAATTGTAAACATGTGGACATGGATTTTGAAAATTCTAGAGAGAATTTTAAAAGCTTTAACAGAATTTCTACAATTCTGAAAGGGATTTGAAAAGTTTCAATGGGAATGGGAAGAATTGGGACAAAAATTGGAAAATTTTTAAGGGACTTTGAAAAAATTTCAACTGGAATTTTAACAATTTTTTGACGTGAAATTGTAAACATGTGGCCATGGATTTTGAAAATTCTAGAGAGAATTTTAAAAGCTTCAAGAGAATTTCAACAATTTTGAGAGGGATTTGAAAAGTTTCAATGGGAATGGGAAGAATTGGGACAAAAATTGGAAATTTTTTAAGGGACTTTGAAAAAATTTCAACTGGAATTTTAGCCATTTTTTTACGTGAAATTGTAAACATGTGGACATGGATTTTGAAAATTCTAGAGAGAATTTTAAAAGCTTTAACAGAATTTCTACAATTCTGAAAGGGATTTGAAAAGTTTCAATGGGAATGGGAAGAATTGGGACAAAAATTGGAAAATTTTTAAGGGACTTTGAAAAAAATTTCAACTGGAATTTTAGCAATTTTTTGACGTGAAATTGTAAACATGTGGCCATGGATTTCGAAAATTCTAGAGAGAATTTTAAAAGCTTCAAGAGAATTTCAACAATTTTGAGAGGGATTTGAAAAGTTTCAATGGGAATGGGAAGAATTGGGACAAAAATTGGAAAACTTTTAAGGGACTTTGAAAAAATTTCAACTGGAATTTTAGCAATTTTTTGACGTGAAATTGTAAACATGTGGCCATGGATTTTGAAAATTCTAGAGAGAATTTTAAAAGCTTCAACAGAATTTCAACAATTTTGAGAGGGATTTGAAAAGTTTCAATGGGAATGGGAAGAATTGGGACAAAAATTGGAAATTTTTAAGGGACTTTGAAAAAATTTCAACTGGAATTTTAGCAATTTTTTGACGTGAAATTGTAAACATGTGGACATGGATTTCGAAAATTCTAGAGAGAATTTTAAAAGCTTCAAGAGAATTTCAACAATTTTGAGAGGGATTTGAAAAGTTTCAAT
>NW_028114972.1:0-35955 GCF_964273445.1 Streptopelia decaocto
AAAGTTTCAATGGGAATGGGAAGAATTGGGACAAAATTGGAAAATTTTTAAGGGACTTTGAAAAAATTTCAACTGGAATTTTAGCATTTTTTTTACTTGAAATTGTAAACATGTGGACATGGATTTTGAAAATTCTAGAGAGAATTTTAAAAGCTTCAAGAGAATTTCAACAATTTTGAGAGGGATTTGAAAAGTTTCAATGGGAATGGGAAGAATTGGGACAAAAATTGGAAAATTTTTAAGGGACTTTGAAAAATTTCAACTGGAATTTTAGCAATTTTTTGATGTGAAATTGTAAACATGTGGCCATGGATTTTGAAAATTCTAGAGAGAATTTTAAAAGCTTCAACAGAATTTCAACAATTTTGAGAAGGGATTTGAAAAGTTTCAATGGGAATGGGAAGAATTGGGACAAAAATTGGAAAATTTTAAGGGACTCTGAAAAAATTTCAACTGGAATTTTAGCCATTTTTTGACGTGAAATTGTAAACATGTGGACATGGATTTTTAAAATTCTAGAGAGAATTTTAAAAGCTTCAACAGAATTTCAACAATTTTGAGAGGGATTTGAAAAGTTTCAATGCGAATGGGAAGAATTGGGACAAAAATTGGAAAATTTTTAAGGGACTCTGAAAAAATTTCAACTGGAATTTTAGCCATTTTTTGACGTGAAATTGTAAACATGTGGCCATGGATTTTGAAAATTCTAGAGAGAATTTTAAAAGCTTCAACAGAATTTCAACAATTTGAGAGGGATTTGAAAAGTTTCAATGGGAATGGGAAGAATTGGGACAAAAATTGGAAAATTTTTAAGGGACTTTGAAAAAATTTCAACTGGCATTTTAGCCATTTTTTTACTTGAAATTGTAAACATGTGGACATGGATTTTGAAAATTCTAGAGAGAATTTTAAAAGCTTCAAGAGAATTTCCACAATTTTGAGAGGGATTTGAAAAGTTTCAATGGGAATGGGAAGAATTGGGACAAAAATTGGAAAATTTTTAAGGGACTTTGAAAAAATTTCAACTGGAATTTTAGCCATTATTTGACGTGAAATTGTAAACATGTGGACATGGATTTTGAAAATTCTAGAGAGAATTTTAAAAGCTTCAAGAGAATTTCAACAATTTTGAGAGGGATTTGAAAAGTTTCAATGGGAATGGGAAGAATTGGGACAAAAATTGGAAAATTTTTAAGGGACTTTGAAAAAATTTCAACTGGCATTTTAGCCATTTTTTTACTTGAAATTGTAAACATGTGGACATGGATTTTGAAAATTCTAGAGAGAATTTTAAAAGCTTCAAGAGAATTTCAACAATTTTGAGAGGGATTTGAAAAGTTTCAATGGGAATGGGAAGAATTGGGACAAAAATTGGAAAATTTTTAAGGGACTTTGAAAAAATTTCAACTGGAATTTTAGCCATTATTTGACGTGAAATTGTAAACATGTGGACATGGATTTTGAAAATTCTAGAGAGAATTTTAAAAGCTTCAACAGAATTTCAACAATTTTGAGAGGGATTTGAAAAGTTTCAATGCGAATGGGAAGAATTGGGACAAAAATTGGAAAATTTTTAAGGGACTCTGAAAAATTTCAACTGGAATTTTAGCCATTTTTTGACGTGAAATTGTAAACATGTGGACATGGATTTTGAAAATTCTAGAGAGAATTTTAAAAACTTCAACAGAATTTCAACAATTTTGAGAGGGATTTGAAAAGTTTCAATGGGAATGGGAAGAATTGGGACAAAAATTGGAAAATTTTTAAGGGACTTTGAAAAAATTTCAACTGGAATTTTAGCCATTTTTTGACGTGAAATTGTAAACATGTGGCCATGGATTTTGAAAATTCTAGAGAGAATTTTAAAAGCTTCAAGAGAATTTCAACAATTTTGAGAGGGATTTGAAAAGTTTCAATGGGAATGGGAAGAATTGGGACAAAATTGGAAAATTTTTAAGGGACTTTGAAAAAATTTCAACTGGAATTTTAGCATTTTTTTTACTTGAAATTGTAAACATGTGGACATGGATTTTGAAAATTCTAGAGAGAATTTTAAAAGCTTCAAGAGAATTTCAACAATTTTGAGAGGGATTTGAAAAGTTTCAATGGAATGGGAAGAATTGGGACAAAAATTGGAAAATTTTTAAGGGACTTTGAAAAAATTTCAACTGGAATTTTAGCAATTTTTTGATGTGAAATTGTAAACGTGGACATGGATTTTGAAAATTCTAGAGAGAATTTTAAAAGCTTCAAGAGAATTTCAACAATTTTGAGAGGGATTTGAAAAGTTTCAATGGGAATGGGAAGAATTGGGACAAAAATTGGAAAATTTTTAAGGGACTTTGAAAAAATTTCAACTGGAATTTTAGCCATTTTTTGACGTGAAATTGTAAACAAGTGGACATGGATTTTGAAAATTCTAGAGAGAATTTTAAAAGCTTCAAGAGAATTTCAACAATTTTGAGAGGGATTTGAAAAGTTTCAATGGGAATGGGAAGAATTGGGACAAAAATTGGAAAATTTTTAAGGGACTTTGAAAAAATTTCAACTGGAATTTTAGCCATTTTTTGACGTGAAATTGTAAACATGTGGACATGGATTTTGAAAATTCTAGAGAGAATTTTAAAAGCTTCAACAGAATTTCTACAATTTTGAGAGGGATTTGAAAAGTTTCAATGGGAATGGGAAGAATTGGGACAAAAATTGGAAAATTTTAAGGGACTCTGAAAAAATTTCAACTGGAATTTTAGCAATTTTTTGACGTGAAATTGTAAACATGTGGCCATGGATTTTGAAAATTCTAGAGAGAATTTTAAAAGCTTCAACAGAATTTCAACAATTTTGAGAAGGGATTTGAAAAGTTTCAATGGGAATGGGAAGAATTGGGACAAAAATTGGAAAATTTTTAAGGGACTTTGAAAAAATTTCAACTGGAATTTTAGCCATTTTTTGACGTGAAATTGTAAACATGTGGACATGGATTTTGAAAATTCTAGAGAGAATTTTAAAAGCTTCAACAGAATTTCCACAATTTTGAGAGGGATTTGAAAAGTTTCAATGGGAATGGGAAGAATTGGGACAAAAATTGGAAAATTTTTAAGGGACTTTGAAAAAATTTCAACTGGAATTTTAGCCATTTTTTTATGTGAAATTGTAAACATGTGGACATGGATTTTGAAAATTCTAGAGAGAATTTTAAAAGCTTCAAGAGAATTTCAACAATTTTGAGAGGGATTTGAAAAGTTTCAATGGGAATGGGAAGAATTGGGACAAAAATTGGAAAATTTTGAAGGGACTTTGAAAAAAATTTCAACTGGAATTTTAGCCATTTTTTGACGTGAAATTGTAAACATGTGGACATGGATTTTGAAAATTCTAGAGAGAATTTTAAAAACTTCAACAGAATTTCAACAATTTTGAGAGGGATTTGAAAAGTTTCAATGGGAATGGGAAGAATTGGGACAAAAATTGGAAAATTTTTAAGGGACTTTGAAAAAATTTCAACTGGAATTTTAGCAATTTTTTGACGTGAAATTGTAAACATGTGGACATGGATTTTGAAAATTCTAGAGAGAATTTTAAAAGCTTCAACAGAATTTCAACAATTTTGAGAGGGATTTGAAAAGTTTCAATGGGAATGGGAAGAATTGGGACAAAAATTGGAAAATTTTTAAGGGACTTTGAAAAAATTTCAACTGGAATTTTAGCCATTATTTGACGTGAAATTGTAAACATGTGGACATGGATTTTGAAAATTCTAGAGAGAATTTTAAAAGCTTCAACAGAATTTCTACAATTTTGAGAGGGATTTGAAAAGTTTCAATGCGAATGGGAAGAATTGGGACAAAAATTGGAAAATTTTTAAGGGACTCTGAAAAAATTTCAACTGGAATTTTAGCCATTTTTTGACGTGAAATTGTAAACATGTGGACATGGATTTTGAAAATTCTAGAGAGAATTTTAAAAGCTTCAACAGAATTTCAACAATTTTGAGAGGGATTTGAAAAGTTTAAATGGGAATGGGAAGAATTGGGACAAAAATTGGAAAATTTTGAAGGGACTTTGAAAAAATTTCAACTGGAATTTTAGCCATTTTTTGACGTGAAATTGTAAACATGTGGACATGGATTTTGAAAATTCTAGACAGAATTTTAAAAGCTTCAACAGAATTTCCACAATTTTGAGAGGGATTTGAAAAGTTTCAATTGAATGGGAAGAATTGGGACAAAAATTGGAAAATTTTTAAGGGACTTTGAAAAAATTTCAACTGGAATTTTAGCCATTTTTTGACGTGAAATTGTAAACATGTGGACATGGATTTTTAAAATTCTAGAGAGAATTTTAAAAGTTTCAAGAGAATTTCAACAATTTTGAGAGGGATTTGAAAAGTTTCAATGGGAATGGGAAGAATTGGGACAAAAATTGGAAAATTTTTAAGGGACTTTGAAAAAATTTCAACTGGCATTTTAGCCATTTTTTTACTTGAAATTGTAAACATGTGGACATGGATTTTGAAAATTCTAGAGAGAATTTTAAAAGCTTCAAGAGAATTTCAACAATTTTGAGAGGGATTTGAAAAGTTTCAATGGGAATGGGAAGAATTGGGACAAAAATTGGAAAATTTTTCAGGGACTTTGAAAAAATTTCAACTGGAATTTTAGCCATTATTTGACGTGAAATTGTAAACATGTGGACATGGATTTTGAAAATTCTAGAGAGAATTTTAAAAGCTTCAACAGAATTTCTACAATTTTGAGAGGGATTTGAAAAGTTTCAATGCGAATGGGAAGAATTGGGACAAAAATTGGAAAATTTTTAAGGGACTCTGAAAAAATTTCAACTGGAATTTTAGCCATTTTTTGACGTGAAATTGTAAACATGTGGACATGGATTTTGAAAATTCTAGAGAGAATTTTAAAAACTTCAACAGAATTTCACAATTTTGAGAGGGATTTGAAAAGTTTCAATGGGAATGGGAAGAATTGGGACAAAAATTGGAAAATTTTTCAGGGACTTTGAAAAAATTTCAACTGGAATTTTAGCCATTTTTTGACGTGAAATTGTAAACATGTGGCCATGGATTTTGAAAATTCTAGAGAGAATTTTAAAAGCTTCAAGAGAATTTCAACAATTTTGAGAGGGATTTGAAAAGTTTCAATGGGAATGGGAAGAATTGGGACAAAAATTGGAAAATTTTGAAGGGACTTTGAAAAAATTTCAACTGGAATTTTAGCATTTTTTTTACTTGAAATTGTAAACATGTGGACATGGATTTTGAAAATTCTAGAGAGAATTTTAAAAGCTTCAAGAGAATTTCAACAATTTTGAGAGGGATTTGAAAAGTTTCAATGGGAATGGGAAGAATTGGGACAAAAATTGGAAAATTTTTAAGGGACTTTGAAAAAATTTCAACTGGAATTTTAGCAATTTTTTGATGTGAAATTGTAAACGTGGACATGGATTTTGAAAATTCTAGAGAGAATTTTAAAAGCTTTAACAGAATTTCAACAATTTTGAGAGGGATTTGAAAAGTTTCAATGGGAATGGGAAGAATTGGGACAAAAATTGGAAAATTGTTAAGGGACTTTGAAAAAATTTCAACTGGAATTTTAGCATTTTTTTTACATGAAATTGTAAACATGTGGACATGGATTTTGAAAATTCTAGAGAGAATTTTAAAAGCTTCAAGAGAATTTCAACAATTTTGAGAGGGATTTGAAAAGTTTCAATGGGAATGGGAAGAATTGGGACAAAAATTGGAAAATTTTTAAGGGACTTTGAAAAAATTTCAACTGGAATTTTAGCATTTTTTTATGTGAAATTGTAAACATGTGGACATGGATTTTGAAAATTCTAGAGAGAATTTTAAAAGCTTCAAGAGAATTTCAACAATTTTGAGAGGGATTTGAAAAGTTTCAATGGGAATGGGAAGAATTGGGACAAAAATTGGAAAATTTTTAAGGGACTTTGTAAAAATTTCAACTGGAATTTTAGCCATTTTTTGACGTGAAATTGTAAACAAGTGGACATGGATTTTGAAAATTCTAGAGAGAATTTTAAAAGCTTCAAGAGAATTTCAACAATTTTGAGAGGGATTTGAAAAGTTTCAATGGGAATGGGAAGAATTGGGACAAAAATTGGAAAATTTTTAAGGGACTTTGAAAAAATTTCAACTGGAATTTTAGCCATTTTTTTATGTGAAATTGTAAACATGTGGCCATGGATTTTGAAAATTCTAGAGAGAATTTTAAAAGCTTCAAGAGAATTTCAACAATTTTGAGAGGGATTTGAAAAGTTTCAATGGGAATGGGAAGAATTGGGACAAAAATTGGAAAATTTTTAAGGGACTTTGAAAAAATTTCAACTGGAATTTTAGCCATTTTTTGACGTGAAATTGTAAACATGTGGACATGGATTTTGAAAATTCTAGAGAGAATTTTAAAAGCTTCAAGAGAATTTCAACAATTTTGAGAGGGATTTGAAAAGTTTCAATGGGAATGGGAAGAATTGGGACAAAAATTGGAAAATTTTTAAGGGACTCTGAAAAAATTTCAACTGGAATTTTAGCAATTTTTTGATGTGAAATTGTAAACATGTGGCCATGGATTTTGAAAATTCTAGAGAGAATTTTAAAAGCTTCAACAGAATTTCAACAATTTTGAGAAGGGATTTGAAAAGTTTCAATGGGAATGGGAAGAATTGGGACAAAAATTGGAAAATTTTTAAGGGACTCTGAAAAAATTTCAACTGGAATTTTAGCCATTATTTGACGTGAAATTGTAAACATGTGGACATGGATTTTTAAAATTCTAGAGAGAATTTTAAAAGCTTCAACAGAATTTCAACAATTTTGAGAGGGATTTGAAAAGTTTCAATGCGAATGGGAAGAATTGGGACAAAAATTGGAAAATTTTTAAGGGACTCTGAAAAAATTTCAACTGGAATTTTAGCCATTTTTTGACGTGAAATTGTAAACATGTGGACATGGATTTTGAAAATTCTAGACAGAATTTTAAAAGCTTCAACAGAATTTCCACAATTTTGAGAGGGATTTGAAAAGTTTCAATTGAATGGGAAGAATTGGGACAAAAATTGGAAAATTTTTAAGGGACTTTGAAAAAATTTCAACTGGAATTTTAGCCATTTTTTGACGTGAAATTGTAAACATGTGGACATGGATTTTTAAAATTCTAGAGAGAATTTTAAAAGTTTCAAGAGAATTTCAACAATTTTGAGAGGGATTTGAAAAGTTTCAATGGGAATGGGAAGAATTGGGACAAAAATTGGAAAATTTTTAAGGGACTTTGAAAAAATTTCAACTGGCATTTTAGCCATTTTTTTACTTGAAATTGTAAACATGTGGACATGGATTTTGAAAATTCTAGAGAGAATTTTAAAAGCTTCAAGAGAATTTCAACAATTTTGAGAGGGATTTGAAAAGTTTCAATGGGAATGGGAAGAATTGGGACAAAAATTGGAAAATTTTTCAGGGACTTTGAAAAAATTTCAACTGGAATTTTAGCCATTATTTGACGTGAAATTGTAAACATGTGGACATGGATTTTGAAAATTCTAGAGAGAATTTTAAAAGCTTCAACAGAATTTCTACAATTTTGAGAGGGATTTGAAAAGTTTCAATGCGAATGGGAAGAATTGGGACAAAAATTGGAAAATTTTTAAGGGACTCTGAAAAAATTTCAACTGGAATTTTAGCCATTTTTTGACGTGAAATTGTAAACATGTGGACATGGATTTTGAAAATTCTAGAGAGAATTTTAAAAACTTCAACAGAATTTCACAATTTTGAGAGGGATTTGAAAAGTTTCAATGGGAATGGGAAGAATTGGGACAAAAATTGGAAAATTTTTCAGGGACTTTGAAAAAATTTCAACTGGAATTTTAGCCATTTTTTGACGTGAAATTGTAAACATGTGGCCATGGATTTTGAAAATTCTAGAGAGAATTTTAAAAGCTTCAAGAGAATTTCAACAATTTTGAGAGGGATTTGAAAAGTTTCAATGGGAATGGGAAGAATTGGGACAAAAATTGGAAAATTTTGAAGGGACTTTGAAAAAATTTCAACTGGAATTTTAGCATTTTTTTTACTTGAAATTGTAAACATGTGGACATGGATTTTGAAAATTCTAGAGAGAATTTTAAAAGCTTCAACAGAATTTCAACAATTTTGAGAGGGATTTGAAAAGTTTCAATGGGAATGGGAAGAATTGGGACAAAAATTGGAAAATTTTTAAGGGACTTTGAAAAAATTTCAACTGGAATTTTAGCAATTTTTTGATGTGAAATTGTAAACGTGGACATGGATTTTGAAAATTCTAGAGAGAATTTTAAAAGCTTTAACAGAATTTCAACAATTTTGAGAGGGATTTGAAAAGTTTCAATGGGAATGGGAAGAATTGGGACAAAAATTGGAAAATTGTTAAGGGACTTTGAAAAAATTTCAACTGGAATTTTAGCATTTTTTTTACATGAAATTGTAAACATGTGGACATGGATTTTGAAAATTCTAGAGAGAATTTTAAAAGCTTCAAGAGAATTTCAACAATTTTGAGAGGGATTTGAAAAGTTTCAATGGGAATGGGAAGAATTGGGACAAAAATTGGAAAATTTTTAAGGGACTTTGAAAAAATTTCAACTGGAATTTTAGCATTTTTTTATGTGAAATTGTAAACATGTGGACATGGATTTTGAAAATTCTAGAGAGAATTTTAAAAGCTTCAAGAGAATTTCAACAATTTTGAGAGGGATTTGAAAAGTTTCAATGGGAATGGGAAGAATTGGGACAAAAATTGGAAAATTTTTAAGGGACTTTGTAAAAATTTCAACTGGAATTTTAGCCATTTTTTGACGTGAAATTGTAAACAAGTGGACATGGATTTTGAAAATTCTAGAGAGAATTTTAAAAGCTTCAAGAGAATTTCAACAATTTTGAGAGGGATTTGAAAAGTTTCAATGGGAATGGGAAGAATTGGGACAAAAATTGGAAAATTTTTAAGGGACTTTGAAAAAATTTCAACTGGAATTTTAGCCATTTTTTTATGTGAAATTGTAAACATGTGGCCATGGATTTTGAAAATTCTAGAGAGAATTTTAAAAGCTTCAAGAGAATTTCAACAATTTTGAGAGGGATTTGAAAAGTTTCAATGGGAATGGGAAGAATTGGGACAAAAATTGGAAAATTTTTAAGGGACTTTGAAAAAATTTCAACTGGAATTTTAGCCATTTTTTGACGTGAAATTGTAAACATGTGGACATGGATTTTGAAAATTCTAGAGAGAATTTTAAAAGCTTCAAGAGAATTTCAACAATTTTGAGAGGGATTTGAAAAGTTTCAATGGGAATGGGAAGAATTGGGACAAAAATTGGAAAATTTTTAAGGGACTCTGAAAAAATTTCAACTGGAATTTTAGCAATTTTTTGATGTGAAATTGTAAACATGTGGCCATGGATTTTGAAAATTCTAGAGAGAATTTTAAAAGCTTCAACAGAATTTCAACAATTTTGAGAAGGGATTTGAAAAGTTTCAATGGGAATGGGAAGAATTGGGACAAAAATTGGAAAATTTTTAAGGGACTCTGAAAAAATTTCAACTGGAATTTTAGCCATTATTTGACGTGAAATTGTAAACATGTGGACATGGATTTTTAAAATTCTAGAGAGAATTTTAAAAGCTTCAACAGAATTTCAACAATTTTGAGAGGGATTTGAAAAGTTTCAATGCGAATGGGAAGAATTGGGACAAAAATTGGAAAATTTTTAAGGGACTCTGAAAAAATTTCAACTGGAATTTTAGCCATTTTTTGACGTGAAATTGTAAACATGTGGACATGGATTTTGAAAATTCTAGAGAGAATTTTAAAAGCTTCAAGAGAATTTCCACAATTTTGAGAGGGATTTGAAAAGTTTCAATGGGAATGGGAAGAATTGGGACAAAAATTGGAAAATTTTGAAGGGACTTTGAAAAAATTTCAACTGGAATTTTAGCCATTTTTTTACGTGAAATTGTAAACATGTGGACATGGATTTTGAAAATTCTAGACAGAATTTTAAAAGCTTCAACAGAATTTCCACAATTTTGAGAGGGATTTGAAAAGTTTCAATGGGAATGGGAAGAATTGGGACAAAAATTGGAAAATTTTTAAGGGACTTTGAAAAAATTTCAACTGGAATTTTAGCCATTTTTTGACGTGAAATTGTAAACATGTGGACATGGATTTTGAAAATTCTAGAGAGAATTTTAAAAGCTTCAAGAGAATTTCAACAATTTTGAGAGGGATTTGAAAAGTTTCAATGGGAATGGGAAGAATTGGGACAAAAATTGGAAAATTTTTAAGGGACTTTGAAAAAATTTCAACTGGCATTTTAGCCATTTTTTTACTTGAAATTGTAAACATGTGGACATGGATTTTGAAAATTCTAGAGAGAATTTTAAAAGCTTCAAGAGAATTTCCACAATTTTGAGAGGGATTTGAAAAGTTTCAATGGGAATGGGAAGAATTGGGACAAAAATTGGAAAATTTTTAAGGGACTTTGAAAAAATTTCAACTGGAATTTTAGCCATTATTTGACGTGAAATTGTAAACATGTGGACATGGATTTTGAAAATTCTAGAGAGAATTTTAAAAGCTTCAAGAGAATTTCAACAATTTTGAGAGGGATTTGAAAAGTTTCAATGGGAATGGGAAGAATTGGGACAAAAATTGGAAAATTTTTAAGGGACTTTGAAAAAATTTCAACTGGAATTTTAGCATTTTTTTTACTTGAAATTGTAAACATGTGGACATGGATTTTGAAAATTCTAGAGAGAATTTTAAAAGCTTCAAGAGAATTTCAACAATTTTGAGAGGGATTTGAAAAGTTTCAATGGGAATGGGAAGAATTGGGACAAAAATTGGAAAATTTTTAAGGGACTTTGAAAAAATTTCAACTGGAATTTTAGCAATTTTTTGATGTGAAATTGTAAACGTGGACATGGATTTTGAAAATTCTAGAGAGAATTTTAAAAGCTTTAACAGAATTTCAACAATTTTGAGAGGGATTTGAAAAGTTTCAATGGGAATGGGAAGAATTGGGACAAAAATTGGAAAATTGTTAAGGGACTTTGAAAAAATTTCAACTGGAATTTTAGCATTTTTTTTACATGAAATTGTAAACATGTGGACATGGATTTTGAAAATTCTAGAGAGAATTTTAAAAGCTTCAAGAGAATTTCAACAATTTTGAGAGGGATTTGAAAAGTTTCAATGGGAATGGGAAGAATTGGGACAAAAATTGGAAAATTTTTAAGGGACTTTGAAAAAATTTCAACTGGAATTTTAGCATTTTTTTATGTGAAATTGTAAACATGTGGACATGGATTTTGAAAATTCTAGAGAGAATTTTAAAAGCTTCAACAGAATTTCAACAATTTTGAGAGGGATTTGAAAAGTTTCAATGGGAATGGGAAGAATTGGGACAAAAATTGGAAAATTTTTAAGGGACTTTGAAAAAATTTCAACTGGCATTTTAGCCATTTTTTTACTTGAAATTGTAAACATGTGGACATGGATTTTGAAAATTCTAGAGAGAATTTTAAAAGCTTCAAGAGAATTTCCACAATTTTGAGAGGGATTTGAAAAGTTTCAATGGGAATGGGAAGAATTGGGACAAAAATTGGAAAATTTTTAAGGGACTTTGAAAAAATTTCAACTGGAATTTTAGCCATTATTTGACGTGAAATTGTAAACATGTGGACATGGATTTTGAAAATTCTAGAGAGAATTTTAAAAGCTTCAAGAGAATTTCAACAATTTTGAGAGGGATTTGAAAAGTTTCAATGGGAATGGGAAGAATTGGGACAAAAATTGGAAAATTTTTAAGGGACTTTGAAAAAATTTCAACTGGAATTTTAGCATTTTTTTTACTTGAAATTGTAAACATGTGGACATGGATTTTGAAAATTCTAGAGAGAATTTTAAAAGCTTCAACAGAATTTCTCCAATTTTGAGAGGGATTTGAAAAGTTTCAATGGGAATGGGAAGAATTGGGACAAAAATTGGAAAATTTTTAAGGGACTTTGAAAAAATTTCAACTGGAATTTTAGCAATTTTTTGATGTGAAATTGTAAACATGTGGCCATGGATTTTGAAAATTCTAGAGAGAATTTTAAAAGCTTCAACAGAATTTCAACAATTTTGAGAAGGGATTTGAAAAGTTTCAATGGGAATGGGAAGAATTGGGACAAAAATTGGAAAATTTTTAAGGGACTCTGAAAAAATTTCAACTGGAATTTTAGCCATTTTTTGACGTGAAATTGTAAACATGTGGACATGGATTTTTAAAATTCTAGAGAGAATTTTAAAAGCTTCAACAGAATTTCAACAATTTTGAGAGGGATTTGAAAAGTTTCAATGCGAATGGGAAGAATTGGGACAAAAATTGGAAAATTTTTAAGGGACTCTGAAAAAATTTCAACTGGAATTTTAGCCATTTTTTGACGTGAAATTGTAAACATGTGGCCATGGATTTTGAAAATTCTAGAGAGAATTTTAAAAGCTTCAAGAGAATTTCCACAATTTTGAGAGGGATTTGAAAAGTTTCAATGGGAATGGGAAGAATTGGGACAAAAATTGGAAAATTTTGAAGGGACTTTGAAAAAATTTCAACTGGAATTTTAGCCATTTTTTGACGTGAAATTGTAAACATGTGGCCATGGATTTTGAAAATTCTAGAGAGAATTTTAAAAGCTTCAACAGAATTTCAACAATTTTGAGAGGGATTTGAAAAGTTTCAATGGGAATGGGAAGAATTGGGGCAAAAATTGGAAAATTTTTAAGGGACTTTGAAAAAATTTCAACTGGAATTTTAGCCATTTTTTGACGTGAAATTGTAAACATGTGGACATGGATTTTTAAAATTCTAGAGAGAATTTTAAAAGTTTCAAGAGAATTTCAACAATTTTGAGAGGGATTTGAAAAGTTTCAATGGGAATGGGAAGAATTGGGACAAAAATTGGAAAATTTTTAAGGGACTTTGAAAAAATTTCAACTGGCATTTTAGCCATTTTTTTACTTGAAATTGTAAACATGTGGACATGGATTTTGAAAATTCTAGAGAGAATTTTAAAAGCTTCAAGAGAATTTCAACAATTTTGAGAGGGATTTGAAAAGTTTCAATGGGAATGGGAAGAATTGGGACAAAAATTGGAAAATTTTTAAGGGACTTTGAAAAAATTTCAACTGGAATTTTAGCCATTATTTGACGTGAAATTGTAAACATGTGGACATGGATTTTGAAAATTCTAGAGAGAATTTTAAAAGCTTCAACAGAATTTCAACAATTTTGAGAGGGATTTGAAAAGTTTCAATGCGAATGGGAAGAATTGGGACAAAAATTGGAAAATTTTTAAGGGACTTTGTAAAAATTTCAACTGGAATTTTAGCAATTTTTTGACGTGAAATTGTAAACATGTGGACATGGATTTTGAAAATTCTAGAGAGAATTTTAAAAGCTTCAACAGAATTTCAACAATTTTGAGAGGGATTTGAAAAGTTTCAATGGGAATGGGAAGAATTGGGACAAAAATTGGAAAATTTTTCAGGGACTTTGAAAAAATTTCAACTGGAATTTTAGCCATTTTTTGACGTGAAATTGTAAACATGTGGCCATGGATTTTGAAAATTCTAGAGAGAATTTTAAAAGCTTCAAGAGAATTTCAACAATTTTGAGAGGGATTTGAAAAGTTTCAATGGGAATGGGAAGAATTGGGACAAAAATTGGAAAATTTTTAAGGGACTTTGAAAAAATTTCAACTGGAATTTTAGCATTTTTTTTACTTGAAATTGTAAACATGTGGACATGGATTTTGAAAATTCTAGAGAGAATTTTAAAAGCTTCAAGAGAATTTCAACAATTTTGAGAGGGATTTGAAAAGTTTCAATGGGAATGGGAAGAATTGGGACAAAAATTGGAAAATTTTTAAGGGACTTTGAAAAAATTTCAACTGGAATTTTAGCAATTTTTTGATGTGAAATTGTAAACGTGGACATGGATTTTGAAAATTCTAGAGAGAATTTTAAAAGCTTTAACAGAATTTCAACAATTTTGAGAGGGATTTGAAAAGTTTCAATGGGAATGGGAAGAATTGGGACAAAAATTGGAAAATTGTTAAGGGACTTTGAAAAAATTTCAACTGGAATTTTAGCATTTTTTTTACATGAAATTGTAAACATGTGGACATGGATTTTGAAAATTCTAGAGAGAATTTTAAAAGCTTCAAGAGAATTTCAACAATTTTGAGAGGGATTTGAAAAGTTTCAATGGGAATGGGAAGAATTGGGACAAAAATTGGAAAATTTTTAAGGGACTTTGAAAAAATTTCAACTGGAATTTTAGCATTTTTTTATGTGAAATTGTAAACATGTGGACATGGATTTTGAAAATTCTAGAGAGAATTTTAAAAGCTTCAAGAGAATTTCAACAATTTTGAGAGGGATTTGAAAAGTTTCAATGGGAATGGGAAGAATTGGGACAAAAATTGGAAAATTTTTAAGGGACTTTGTAAAAATTTCAACTGGAATTTTAGCCATTTTTTGACGTGAAATTGTAAACATGTGGACATGGATTTTGAAAATTCTAGAGAGAATTTTAAAAGCTTCAAGAGAATTTCAACAATTTTGAGAGGGATTTGAAAAGTTTCAATGGGAATGGGAAGAATTGGGACAAAAATTGGAAAATTTTTAAGGGACTTTGAAAAAATTTCAACTGGAATTTTAGCCATTTTTTGATGTGAAATTGTAAACATGTGGACATGGATTTTGAAAATTCTAGAGAGAATTTTAAAAGCTTCAAGAGAATTTCAACAATTTTGAGAGGGATTTGAAAAGTTTCAATGGGAATGGGAAGAATTGGGACAAAAATTGGAAAATTTTGAAGGGACTTTGAAAAAATTTCAACTGGAATTTTAGCCATTTTTTTATGTGAAATTGTAAACATGTGGACATGGATTTTGAAAATTCTAGAGAGAATTTTAAAAGCTTCAACAGAATTTCCACAATTTTGAGAGGGATTTGAAAAGTTTCAATGGGAATGGGAAGAACTGGGACAAAAATTGGAAAATTTTTAAGGGACTTTGAAAAAATTTCAACTGGAATTTACCCATTTTTTTATGTGAAATTGTAAACATGTGGACATGGATTTTGAAAATTCTAGAGAGAATTTTAAAAACTTCAACAGAATTTCAACAATTTTGAGAGGGATTTGAAAAGTTTCAATGGGAATGGGAAGAATTGGGACAAAAATTGGAAAATTTTGAAGGGACTTTGAAAAAATTTCAACTGGAATTTTAGCCATTTTTTGACGTGAAATTGTAAACATGTGGCCATGGATTTTGAAAATTCTAGAGAGAATTTTAAAAGCTTCAAGAGAATTTCCACAATTTTGAGAGGGATTTGAAAAGTTTCAATGGCAATGGGAAGAATTGGGACAAAAATTGGAAAATTTTGAAGGGACTTTGAAAAAATTTCAACTGGAATTTTAGCCATTTTTTGACGTGAAATTGTAAACATGTGGACATGGATTTTGAAAATTCTAGAGAGAATTTTAAAAGTTTCAAGAGAATTTCAACAATTTTGAGAGGGATTTGAAAAGTTTCAATGGGAATGGGAAGAATTGGGACAAAAATTGGAAAATTTTTAAGGGACTCTGAAAAAATTTCAACTGGAATTTTAGCCATTTTTTGACGTGAAATTGTAAACATGTGGCCATGGATTTTGAAAATTCTAGAGAGAATTTTAAAAGCTTCAACAGAATTTCAACAATTTTGAGAGGGATTTGAAAAGTTTCAATGGGAATGGGAAGAATTGGGACAAAAATTGGAAAATTTTTAAGGGACTTTGAAAAAATTTCAACTGGAATTTTAGCCATTTTTTGACGTGAAATTGTAAACATGTGGACATGGATTTTGAAAATTCTAGAGAGAATTTTAAAAGCTTCAACAGAATTTCCACAATTTTGAGAGGGATTTGAAAAGTTTCAATGGGAATGGGAAGAATTGGGACAAAAATTGGAAAATTTTTAAGGGACTTTGAAAAAATTTCAACTGGAATTTTAGCAATTTTTTTATGTGAAATTGTAAACATGTGGACATGGATTTTGAAAATTCTAGAGAGAATTTTAAAAGCTTCAACAGAATTTCCACAATTTTGAGAGGGATTTGAAAAGTTTCAATGGGAATGGGAAGAATTGGGACAAAAATTGGAAAATTTTTAAGGGACTTTGAAAAAATTTCAACTGGAATTTTAGCCATTTTTTGACGTGAAATTGTAAACATGTGGACATGGATTTTGAAAATTCTAGAGAGAATTTTAAAAGCTTCAACAGAATTTCTACAATTTTGAGAGGGATTTGAAAAGTTTCAATGCGAATGGGAAGAATTGGGACAAAAATTGGAAAATTTTGAAGGGACTTTGAAAAAATTTCAACTGGAATTTTAGCCATTTTTTGACGTGAAATTGTAAACATGTGGACATGGATTTTGAAAATTCTAGAGAGAATTTTAAAAGCTTCAACAGAATTTCCACAATTTTGAGAGGAATTTGAAAAGTTTCAATGGGAATGGGAAGAATTGGGACAAAAATTGGAAAATTTTGAAGGGACTTTGAAAAAATTTCAACTGGAATTTTAGCCATTTTTTGACGTGAAATTGTAAACATGTGGACATGGATTTTGAAAATTCTAGAGAGAATTTTAAAAGCTTCAACAGAATTTCTACAATTTTGAGAGGGATTTGAAAAGTTTCAATGGGAATGGGAAGAATTGGGACAAAAATTGGAAAATTTTTAAGGGACTCTGAAAAAATTTCAACTGGAATTTTAGCAATTTTTTGACGTGAAATTGTAAACATGTGGACATGGATTTTGAAAATTCTAGAGAGAATTTTAAAAGCTTCAACAGAATTTCCACAATTTTGAGAGGGATTTGAAAAGTTTCAATGGGAATGGGAAGAATTGGGACAAAAATTGGAAAATTTTGAAGGGACTTTGAAAAAATTTCAACTGGAATTTTAGCCATTTTTTTATGTGAAATTGTAAACATGTGGACATGGATTTTGAAAATTCTAGAGAGAATTTTAAAAACTTCAACAGAATTTCAACAATTTTGAGAGGGATTCGAAAAGTTTCAATGGGAATGGGAAGAATTGGGACAAAAATTGGAAAATTTTTAAGGGACTTTGAAAAAATTTCAACTGGAATTTTAGCATTTTTTTTACGTGAAATTGTAAACATGTGGACATGGATTTTGAAAATTCTAGAGAGAATTTTAAAAGCTTCAAGAGAATTTCAACAATTTTGAGAGGGATTTGAAAAGTTTCAATGGGAATGGGAAGAATTGGGACAAAAATTGGAAAATTTTTAAGGGACTTTGAAAAAATTTCAACTGGAATTTTAGCAATTTTTTGACGTGAAATTGTAAACATGTGGACATGGATTTTGAAAATTCTAGAGAGAATTTTAAAAGCTTCAACAGAATTTCTACAATTTTGAGAGGGATTTGAAAAGTTTCAATGCGAATGGGAAGAATTGGGACAAAAATTGGAAAATTTTGAAGGGACTCTGAAAAAATTTCAACTGGAATTTTAGCCATTTTTTGACGTGAAATTGTAAACATGTGGACATGGATTTTGAAAATTCTAGAGAGAATTTTAAAAGCTTCAACAGAATTTCCACAATTTTGAGAGGGATTTGAAAAGTTTCAATGGGAATGGGAAGAATTGGGACAAAAATTGGAAAATTTTTAAGGGACTTTGAAAAAATTTCAACTGGAATTTTAGCCATTTTTTGACGTGAAATTGTAAACATGTGGACATGGATTTTGAAAATTCTAGAGAGAATTTTAAAAGCTTCAACAGAATTTCCACAATTTTGAGAGGGATTTGAAAAGTTTCAATGGGAATGGGAAGAATTGGGACAAAAATTGGAAAATTGTTGAGGGACTTTGAAAAAATTTCAACTGGAATTTTAGCCATTTTTTGACGTGAAATTGTAAACATGTGGACATGGATTTTGAAAATTCTAGAGAGAATTTTAAAAGTTTCAAGAGAATTTCAACAATTTTGAGAGGGATTTGAAAAGTTTCAATGGGAATGGGAAGAATTGGGACAAAAATTGGAAAATTTTTAAGGGACTTTGAAAAAATTTCAACTGGAATTTTAGCCTTTTTTTGACGTGAAATTGTAAACATGTGGCCACGGATTTTGAAAATTCTAGAGAGAATTTTAAAAGCTTCAACAGAATTTCCACAATTTTGAGAGGGATTTAAAAAGTTTCAATGGGAATGGGAAGAATTGGGACAAAAATTGGAAAATTTTTAAGGGACTTTGAAAAAATTTCAACTGGAATTTTAGCCATTTTTTGATGTGAAATTGTAAACATGTGGACATGGATTTTGAAAATTCTAGAGAGAATTTTAAAAGCTTCAAGAGAATTTCAACAATTTTGAGAGGGATTTGAAAAGTTTCAATGGGAATGGGAAGAATTGGGACAAAAATTGGAAAATTTTTAAGGGACTTTGAAAAAATTTCAACTGGAATTTTAGCAATTTTTTGACGTGAAATTGTAAACATGTGGCCATGGATTTTGAAAATTCTAGAGAGAATTTTAAAAGCTTCAAGAGAATTTCAACAATTTTGAGAGGGATTTGAAAAGTTTCAATGGGAATGGGAAGAATTGGAACAAAAATTGGAAAATTTTTAAGGGACTTTGAAAAAATTTCAACTGGAATTTTAGCCATTTTTTGATGTGAAATTGTAAACATGTGGCCATGGATTTTGAAAATTCTAGAGAGAATTTTAAAAGCTTCAACAGAATTTCAACAATTTTGAGAGGGATTTGAAAAGTTTCAATGGGAATGGGAAGAATTGGGACAAAAATTGGAAAATTTTGAAGGGACTTTGAAAAAATTTCAACTGGAATTTTAGCCATTTTTTGACGTGAAATTGTAAACATGTGGCCATGGATTTTGAAAATTCTAGAGAGAATTTTAAAAGCTTCAAGAGAATTTCAACAATTTTGAGAGGGATTTGAAAAGTTTCAATGGGAATGGGAAGAATTGGGACAAAAATTGGAAAATTTTTCAGGGACTTTGACAAAATTTCAACTGGAATTTTAGCCATTTTTTGACGTGAAATTGTAAACATGTGGACATGGATTTTGAAAATTCTAGAGAGAATTTTAAAAGCTTCAACAGAATTGCAACAATTTTGAGAGGGATTTGAAAAGTTTCAATGGGAATGGGAAGAATTGGGACAAAAATTGGAAAATTTTTAAGGGACTTTGAAAAAATTTCAACTGGAATTTTAGCAATTTTTTTATGTGAAATTGTAAACATGTGGACATGGATTTTGAAAATTCTAGAGAGAATTTTAAAAGCTTCAACAGAATTTCTACAATTTTGAGAGGGATTTGAAAAGTTTCAATGGGAATGGGAAGAATTGGGACAGAAATTGGAAAATTTTTAAGGGACTCTGAAAAAATTTCAACTGGAATTTTAGCAATTTTTTGACGTGAAATTGTAAACATGTGGCCATGGATTTTGAAAATTCTAGAGAGAATTTTAAAAGCTTCAACAGAATTTCAACAATTTTGAGAGGGATTTGAAAAGTTTCAATGGGAATGGGAAGAATTGGGACAAAAATTGGAAAATTTTTAAGGGACTTTGAAAAAATTTCAACTGGAATTTTAGCCATTTTTTGACGTGAAATTGTAAACATGTGGACATGGATTTTGAAAATTCTAGAGAGAATTTTAAAAGCTTCAACAGAATTTCAACAATTTTGAGAGGGATTTGAAAAGTTTCAATGGGAATGGGAAGAATTGGGACAAAAATTGGAAAATTTTTAAGGGACTTTGAAAAAATTTCAACTGGAATTTTAGCCATTTTTTACGTGAAATTGTAAACATGTGGCCATGGATTTTGAAAATTCTAGAGAGAATTTTAAAAGCTTCAACAGAATTTCAACAATTTTGAGAGGGATTTGAAAAGTTTCAATGGGAATGGGAAGACTTGGGACAAAAATTGGAAAATTTTTAAGGGACTTTGAAAAAATTTCAACTGGAATTTTAGCCATTTTTTGATGTGAAATTGTAAACGTGGACATGGATTTTGAAAATTCTAGAAAGAATTTTAAAAGCTTTAACAGAATTTCAACAACTTTGAGAGGGATTTGAAAAGTTTCAATGGGAATGGGAAGAATTGGGACAAAAATTGGAAAATTTTTAAGGACTTTGAAAAAATTTCAACTGGAATTTTAGCATTTTTTTACATGAAATTGTAAACATGTGGACATGGATTTTGAAAATTCTAGAGAGAATTTTAAAAGCTTCAAGAGAATTTCAACAATTTTGAGAGGGATTTGAAAAGTTTCAATGCGAATGGGAAGAATTGGGACAAAATTGGAAAATTTTTAAGGGACTTTGAAAAAATTTCAACTGGAATTTTAGCATTTTTTGACGTGAAATTGTAAACATGTGGACATGGATTTTGAAAATTCTAGAGAGAATTTTAAAAGCTTCAAGAGAATTTCAACAGTTTTGAGAGGGATTTGAAAAGTTTCAATGGGAATGGGAAGAATTGGGACAAAAATTGGAAAATTTTTAAGGGACTTTGAAAAAATTTCAACTGGAATTTTAGCCATTTTTTTACGTGAAATTGTAAACATGTGGACATGGATTTTGAAAATTCTAGAGAGAATTTTAAAAGCTTCAAGAGAATTTCAACAATTTTGAGAGGGATTTGAAAAGTTTCAATGGGAATGGGAAGAATTGGGACAAAAATTGGAAAATTTTGAAGGGACTTTGAAAAAATTTCAACTGGAATTTTAGCCATTTTTTTATGTGAAATTGTAAACATGTGGACATGGATTTTGAAAATTCTAGAGAGAATTTTAAAAGCTTCAACAGAATTTCAACAATTTTGAGAGGGATTTGAAAAGTTTCAATGGGAATGGGAAGAATTGGGACAGAAATTGGAAAATTTTTAAGGGACTTTGAAAAAATTTCAACTGGAATTTTAGCAATTTTTTTATGTGAAATTGTAAACATGTGGCCATGGATTTTGAAAATTCTAGAGAGAATTTTAGAAGCTTCAACAGAATTTCAACAATTTTGAGAGGGATTTGAAAAGTTTCAATGGGAATGGGAAGAATTGGGACAAAAATTGGAAAATTTTTAAGGGACTTTGAAAAAATTTCAACTGGAATTTTAGCAATTTTTTTATGTGAAATTGTAAACATGTGGACATGGATTTTGAGAATTCTAGAGAGAATTTTAAAAGCTTCAAAGAGAATTTCAACAATTTTGAGAGGGATTTGAAAAGTTTCAATGCGAATGGGAAGAATTGGGACAAAAATTGGAAAATTTTGAAGGGACTCTGAAAAAATTTCAACTGGAATTTTAGCATTTTTTGACGTGAAATTGTAAACATGTGGTCATGGATTTTGAAAATTCTAGAGAGAATTTTAAAAGCTTCAAGAGAATTTCAACAGTTTTGAGAGGGATTTGAAAAGTTTCAATGGGAATGGGAAGAATTGGGACAAAAATTGGAAAATTTTTAAGGGACTTTGAAAAAATTTCAACTGGAATTTTAGCCATTTTTTGACGTGAAATTGTAAACATGTGGACATGGATTTTGAAAATTCTAGAGAGAATTTTAAAAGCTTCAAGAGAATTTCAACAATTTTGAGAGGGATTTGAAAAGTTTCAATGGGAATGGGAAGAATTGGAACAAAAATTGGAAAATTTTTAAGGGACTTTGAAAAAATTTCAACTGGAATTTTAGCCATTTTTTGACGTGAAATTGTAAACATGTGGCCATGGATTTTGAAAATTCTAGAGAGAATTTTAAAAGCTTCAACAGAATTTCAACAATTTTGAGAGGGATTTGAAAAGTTTCAATGGGAATGGGAAGAATTGGGACAAAATTGGAAAATTTTTAAGGGACTTTGAAAAAATTTCAACTGGAATTTTAGCCATTTTTTGACGTGAAATTGTAAACATGTGGCCATGGATTTTGAAAATTCTAGAGAGAATTTTAAAAGCTTCAACAGAATTTCCACAATTTTGAGAGGGATTTGAAAAGTTTCAATGGGAATGGGAAGAATTGGGACAAAAATTGGAAAATTTTGAAGGGACTTTGAAAAAATTTCAACTGGAATTTTAGCCATTTTTTATGTGAAATTGTAAACATGTGGACATGGATTTTGAAAATTCTAGAGAGAATTTTAAAAGCTTCAACAGAATTTCAACAATTTTGAGAGGGATTTGAAAAGTTTCAATGGGAATGGGAAGAATTGGGACAGAAATTGGAAAATTTTTAAGGGACTTTGAAAAAATTTCAACTGGAATTTTAGCAATTTTTTTATGTGAAATTGTAAACATGTGGCCATGGATTTTGAAAATTCTAGAGAGAATTTTAAAAGCTTCAAGAGAATTTCAACAATTTTGAGAGGGATTTGAAAAGTTTCAATGGGAATGGGAAGAATTGGGACAAAAATTGGAAAATTTTTAAGGGACTTTGAAAAAATTTCAACTGGAATTTTAGCCATTTTTTGACGTGAAATTGTAAACATGTGGACATGGATTTTGAAAATTCTAGAGAGAATTTTAAAAGCTTCAACAGAATTTCCACAATTTTGAGAGGGATTTGAAAAGTTTCAATGGGAATGGGAAGAATTGGGACAAAAATTGGAAAATTTTAAGGGACTTTGAAAAAATTTCAACTGGAATTTTAGCAATTTTTTGACGTGAAATTGTAAACATGTGGACATGGATTTTGAAAATTCTAGAGAGAATTTTAAAAGCTTCAACAGAATTTCCACAATTTTGAGAGGGATTTGAAAAGTTTCAATGGGAATGGGAAGAATTGGAACAAAAATTGGAAAATTTTTAAGGGACTTTGAAAAAATTTCAACTGGAATTTTTAGCCATTTTTTTATGTGAAATTGTAAACATGTGGACATGGATTTTGAAAATTCTAGAGAGAATTTTAAAAGCTTCAAGAGAATTTCAACAATTTTGAGAGGGATTTGAAAAATTTCAATGGGAATGGGAAGAATTGGGACAAAAATTGGAAAATTTTTAAGGGACTTTGAAAAAATTTCAACTGGCATTTTAGCCATTTTTTGACGTGAAATTGTAAACATGTGGACATGGATTTTGAAAATTCTAGAGAGAATTTTAAAAGCTTCAAGAGAATTTCAACAATTTTGAGAGGGATTTGAAAAGTTTCAATGGGAATGGGAAGAATTGGGACAAAAATTGGAATATTTTTCAGGGACTTTGAAAAAATTTCAACTGGAATTTTAGCCATTTTTTGACGTGAAATTGTAAACATGTGGACATGGATTTTGAAAATTCTAGAGAGAATTTTAAAAGCTTCAAGAGAATTTCAACAATTTTGAGAGGGATTTGAAAAGTTTCAATGGGAATGGGAAGAATTGGGACAAAAATTGGAAAATTTTTCAGGGACTTTGAAAAAATTTCAACTGGAATTTTAGCCATTTTTTGACGTGAAATTGTAAACATGTGGCCATGGATTTTGAAAATTCTAGAGAGAATTTTAAAAGCTTCAAGAGAATTTCAACAATTTTGAGAGGGATTTGAAAAGTTTCAATGGGAATGGGAAGAATTGGGACAAAAATTGGAAAATTTTGAAGGGACTTTGAAAAAATTTCAACTGGAATTTTAGCAATTTTTTTATGTGAAATTGTAAACATGTGGACATGGATTTTGAAAATTCTAGAGAGAATTTTAAAAGTTTCAACAGAATTTCAACAATTTTGAAAGGGATTTGAAAAGTTTCAATGGGAATGGGAAGAATTGGGACAAAAATTGGAAAATTTTGAAGGGACTTTGAAAAAATTTCCAACTGGAATTTTAGCCATTTTTTTATGTGAAATTGTAAACATGTGGACATGGATTTTGAAAATTCTAGAGAGAATTTTAAAAGCTTCAAGAGAATTTCAACAATTTTGAGAGGGATTTGAAAAGTTTCAATGGGAATGGGAAGAATTGGGACAGAAATTGGAAAATTTTTAAGGGACTTTGAAAAAATTTCAACTGGAATTTTAGCAATTTTTAATGTGAAAATGTAAACATGTGGACATGGATTTTGAAAATTCTAGAGAGAATTTTAAAAGCTTCAACAGAATTCCAACAATTTTGAGAGGGATTTGAAAAGTTTCAATGGGAATGGGAAGAATTGGGACAAAAATTGGAAAATTTTTAAGGGACTTTGTAAAAATTTCAACTGGAATTTTAGCCATTTTTTGACATGAAATTGTAAACATGTGGACATGGATTTTGAAAATTCCTAGAGAGAATTTTAAAAGCTTCAACAGAATTTCAACAATTTTGAGAGGGATTTGAAAAGTTTCAATGGGAATGGGAAGAATTGGGACAAAAATTGGAAAATTTTGAAGGGACTTTGAAAAAATTTCAACTGGAATTTTAGCAGTTTTTTGACGTGAAATTGTAAACATGTGGACATGGATTTTGAAAATTCTAGAGAGAATTTTAAAAGCTTCAACAGAATTTCAACAATTTTGAGAGGGATTTTAAAAGTTTCAATGGAATGGGAAGAATTGGGACAAAAATTGGAAAATTTTTAAGGGACTTTGAAAAAATTTCAACTGGAATTTTAGCCATTTTTTTACGTGAAATTGTAAACATGTGGACATGGATTTTGAAAATTCTAGAGAGAATTTAAAAGCTTCAAGAGAATTTCAACAATTTTGAGAGGGATTTGAAAAGTTTCAATGGGAATGGGAAGAATTGGGACAAAAATTGGAAAATTTTTAAGGGACTTTGTAAAAATTTCAACTGGAATTTTAGCAATTTTTTTACGTGAAATTGTAAACATGTGGACATGGATTTTGAAAATTCTAGAGAGAATTTTAAAAGCTTCAACAGAATTTCAACAATTTTGAGAGGGATTTGAAAAGTTTCAATGGGAATGGGAAGAATTGGGACAGAAATTGGAAATTTTTAAGGGACTTTGAAAAATTTCAACTGGAATTTTAGCAATTTTTTTATGTGAAATTGTAAACATGTGGCCATGGGATTTTGAAAATTCTAGAGAGAATTTTAGAAGCTTCAACAGAATTTCAACAATTTTGAGAGGGATTTGAAAAGTTTCAATGGGAATGGAAGAATTGGGACAAAAATTGGAAAATTTTTAAGGGACTTTGAAAAAATTTCAACTGGAATTTTAGCAATTTTTTTATGTGAAATTGTAAACATGTGGACATGGATTTTGAGAATTCTAGAGAGAATTTTAAAAGCTTCAAGAGAATTTCAACAATTTTGAGAGGGATTTGAAAAGTTTCAATGCGAATGGGAAGAATTGGGACAAAAATTGGAAAATTTTGAAGGGACTCTGAAAAAATTTCAACTGGAATTTTAGCATTTTTTGACGTGAAATTGTAAACATGTGGTCATGGATTTTGAAAATTCTAGAGAGAATTTTAAAAGCTTCAAGAGAATTTCAACAGTTTTGAGAGGGATTTGAAAAGTTTCAATGGGAATGGGAAGAATTGGGACAAAAATTGGAAAATTTTTAAGGGACTTTGAAAAAATTTCAACTGGAATTTTAGCCATTTTTTGACGTGAAATTGTAAACATGTGGACATGGATTTTGAAAATTCTAGAGAGAATTTTAAAAGCTTCAAGAGAATTTCAACAATTTTGAGAGGGATTTGAAAAGTTTCAATGGGAATGGGAAGAATTGGAACAAAAATTGGAAAATTTTTAAGGGACTTTGAAAAAATTTCAACTGGAATTTTAGCCATTTTTTGACGTGAAATTGTAAACATGTGGCCATGGATTTTGAAAATTCTAGAGAGAATTTTAAAAGCTTCAACAGAATTTCAACAATTTTGAGAGGGATTTGAAAAGTTTCAATGGGAATGGGAAGAATTGGGACAAAAATTGGAAAATTTTTAAGGGACTTTGAAAAAATTTCAACTGGAATTTTAGCCATTTTTTGACGTGAAATTGTAAACATGTGGCCATGGATTTTGAAAATTCTAGAGAGAATTTTAAAAGCTTCAACAGAATTTCCACAATTTTGAGAGGGATTTGAAAAGTTTCAATGGGAATGGGAAGAATTGGGACAAAAATTGGAAAATTTTGAAGGGACTTTGAAAAAATTTCAACTGGAATTTTAGCCATTTTTTTATGTGAAATTGTAAACATGTGGACATGGATTTTGAAAATTCTAGAGAGAATTTTAAAAGCTTCAACAGAATTTCAACAATTTTGAGAGGGATTTGAAAAGTTTCAATGGGAATGGGAAGAATTGGGACAGAAATTGGAAAATTTTTAAGGGACTTTGAAAAAATTTCAACTGGAATTTTAGCAATTTTTTTATGTGAAATTGTAAACATGTGGCCATGGATTTTGAAAATTCTAGAGAGAATTTTAAAAGCTTCAAGAGAATTTCAACAATTTTGAGAGGGATTTGAAAAGTTTCAATGGGAATGGGAAGAATTGGGACAAAAATTGGAAAATTTTTAAGGGACTTTGAAAAAATTTCAACTGGAATTTTAGCCATTTTTTGACGTGAAATTGTAAACATGTGGACATGGATTTTGAAAATTCTAGAGAGAATTTTAAAAGCTTCAACAGAATTTCCACAATTTTGAGAGGGATTTGAAAAGTTTCAATGGGAATGGGAAGAATTGGGACAAAAATTGGAAAATTTTTAAGGGACTTTGAAAAAATTTCAACTGGAATTTTAGCAATTTTTTGACGTGAAATTGTAAACATGTGGACATGGATTTTGAAAATTCTAGAGAGAATTTTAAAAGCTTCAACAGAATTTCCACAATTTTGAGAGGGATTTGAAAAGTTTCAATGGGAATGGGAAGAATTGGAACAAAAATTGGAAAATTTTAAGGGACTTTGAAAAAATTTCAACTGGAATTTTAGCCATTTTTTTATGTGAAATTGTAAACATGTGGACATGGATTTTGAAAAATTCTAGAGAGAATTTTAAAAGCTTCAAGAGAATTTCAACAATTTTGAGAGGGATTTGAAAAATTTCAATGGGAATGGGAAGAATTGGGACAAAAATTGGAAAATTTTTAAGGGACTTTGAAAAAATTTCAACTGGCATTTTAGCCATTTTTTGACGTGAAATTGTAAACATGTGGACATGGATTTTGAAAATTCTAGAGAGAATTTTAAAAGCTTCAAGAGAATTTCAACAATTTTGAGAGGGATTTGAAAAGTTTCAATGGGAATGGGAAGAATTGGGACAAAAATTGGAATATTTTTCAGGGACTTTGAAAAAATTTCAACTGGAATTTTAGCCATTTTTTTATGTGAAATTGTAAACATGTGGCCATGGATTTTGAAAATTCTAGAGAGAATTTTAAAAGCTTCAAGAGAATTTCAACAATTTGAGAGGGATTTGAAAAGTTTCAATGGGAATGGGAAGAATTGGGACAAAAATTGGAAAATTTTTCAGGGACTTTGAAAAAATTTCAACTGGAATTTTAGCCATTTTTTGACGTGAAATTGTAAACATGTGGCCATGGATTTTGAAAATTCTAGAGAGAATTTTAAAAGCTTCAAGAGAATTTCAACAATTTTGAGAGGGATTTGAAAAGTTTCAATGGGAATGGGAAGAATTGGGACAAAAATTGGAAAATTTTGAAGGGACTTTGAAAAAATTTCAACTGGAATTTTAGCAATTTTTTTATGTGAAATTGTAAACATGTGGACATGGATTTTGAAAATTCTAGAGAGAATTTTAAAAGTTTCAACAGAATTTCAACAATTTTGGAAAGGGATTTGAAAAGTTTCAATGGGAATGGGAAGAATTGGGACAAAAATTGGAAAATTTTGAAGGGACTTTGAAAAAATTTCAACTGGAATTTTAGCCATTTTTTTATGTGAAATTGTAACATGTGGACATGGATTTTGAAAATTCTAGAGAGAATTTTAAAAGCTTCAAGAGAATTTCAACAATTTTGAGAGGGATTTGAAAAGTTTCAATGGGAATGGGAAGAATTGGGACAGAAATTGGAAAATTTTTAAGGGACTTTGAAAAAATTTCAACTGGAATTTTAGCAATTTTTTAATGTGAAAATGTAAACATGTGGACATGGATTTTGAAAATTCTAGAGAGAATTTTAAAAGCTTCAACAGAATTCCAACAATTTTGAGAGGGATTTGAAAAGTTTCAATGGGAATGGGAAGAATTGGGACAAAAATTGGAAAATTTTTAAGGGACTTTGTAAAAATTTCAACTGGAATTTTAGCCATTTTTTGACATGAAATTGTAAACATGTGGACATGGATTTTGAAAATTCTAGAGAGAATTTTAAAAGCTTCAACAGAATTTCAACAATTTTGAGAGGGATTTGAAAAGTTTCAATGGGAATGGGAAGAATTGGGACAAAAATTGGAAAATTTTTCAGGGACTTTGAAAAAATTTCAACTGGAATTTTAGCAGTTTTTTGACGTGAAATTGTAAACATGTGGACATGGATTTTGAAAATTCTAGAGAGAATTTTAAAAGCTTCAACAGAATTTCAACAATTTTGAGAGGGATTTTAAAAGTTTCAATGGGAATGGGAAGAATTGGGACAAAAATTGGAAAATTTTTAAGGGACTTTGAAAAATTTCAACTGGAATTTTAGCCATTTTTTGACGTGAAATTGTAAACATGTGGACATGGATTTTGAAAATTCTAGAGAGAATTTTAAAAGCTTCAAGAGAATTTCAACAATTTTGAGAGGGATTTGAAAAGTTTCAATGGGAATGGGAAGAATTGGGACAAAAATTGGAAAATTTTTAAGGGACTTTGTAAAAATTTCAACTGGAATTTTAGCCATTTTTTACGTGAAATTGTAAACATGTGGACATGGATTTTGAAAATTCTAGAGAGAATTTTAAAAGCTTCAAGAGAATTTCAACAATTTTGAGAGGGATTTGAAAAGTTTCAATGGGAATGGGAAGAATTGGGACAAAAATTGGAAAATTTTTAAGGGACTTTGAAAAAATTTCAACTGGAATTTTAGCCATTTTTTGACGTGAAATTGTAAACATGTGGACATGGATTTTGAAAATTCTAGAGAGAATTTTAAAAGCTTCAACAGAATTTCCACAATTTTGAGAGGGATTTGAAAAGTTTCAATGGGAATGGGAAGAATTGGGACAAAAATTGGAAAATTTTTAAGGGACTTTGAAAAAATTTCAACTGGAATTTAGCCATTTTTTGACGTGAAATTGTAAACATGTGGACATGGATTTTGAAAAATTCTAGAGAGAATTTTAAAAGCTTCAAGAGAATTTCAACAATTTTGAGAGGGATTTGAAAAGTTTCAATGGGAATGGGAAGAACTGGGACAAAAATTGGAAAATTATTAAGGGACTTTGAAAAAATTTCAACTGGAATTTTAGAATTTTTTTATGTGAAATTGTAAACATGTGGCCATGGATTTTGAAAATTCTAGAGAGAATTTTAAAAGCTTCAAGAGAATTTCAACAATTTTGAGAGGGATTTGAAAAGTTTCAATGGGAATGGGAAGAATTGGGACAAAAATGGGAAAATTTTTAAGGGACTTTGTAAAAATTTCAACTGGAATTTTAGCAATTTTTTGACGTGAAATTGTAAACATGTGGACATGGATTTTGAAAATTCTAGAGAGAATTTTAAAAGCTTCAAGAGAATTTCAACAATTTTGAGAGGGATTTTAAAAGTTTCAATGGGAATGGGAAGAATTGGGACAAAAATTGGAAAATTTTTAAGGGACTTTGAAAAAAATTTCAACTGGAATTTTAGCCATTTTTTACGTGAAATTGTAAACATGTGGACATGGATTTTGAAAATTCTAGAGAGAATTTTAAAAGCTTCAAGAGAATTTCAACAATTTTGAGAGGGATTTGAAAAGTTTCAATGGGAATGGGAAGAATTGGGACAAAAATTGGAAAATTTTTAAGGGACTTTGTAAAAATTTCAACTGGAATTTTAGCAATTTTTTTACGTGAAATTGTAAACATGTGGACATGGATTTTGAAAATTCTAGAGAGAATTTTAAAAGCTTCAAGAGAATTTCAACAATTTTGAGAGGGATTTGAAAAGTTTCAATGGGAATGGGAAGAATTGGGACAAAAATTGGAAAATTTTGAAGGGACTTTGAAAAAAATTTCAACTGGAATTTTAGCCATTTTTTGACGTGAAATTGTAAACATGTGGACATGGATTTTGAAAATTCTAGAGAGAATTTTAAAAGCTTCAACAGAATTTCAACAATTTTGAGAGGGATTTGAAAAGTTTCAATGGGAATGGGAAGAATTGGGACAAAAATTGGAAAATTTTGAAGGGACTTTGGAAAAATTTCAACTGGAATTTTAGCCATTTTTTGACGTGAAATTGTAAACATGTGGACATGGATTTTGAAAATTCTAGAGAGAATTTTAAAAGCTTCAAGAGAATTTCAACAATTTTGAGAGGGATTTGAAAAGTTTCAATGGGAATGGGAAGAATTGGACAAAAATTGGAATATTTTTCAGGGACTTTGAAAAAATTTCAACTGGAATTTTAGCCATTTTTTGACGTGAAATTGTAAACATGTGGACATGGATTTTGAAAATTCTAGAGAGAATTTTAAAAGCTTCAAGAGAATTTCAACAATTTTGAGAGGGATTTGAAAAGTTTCAATGGGAATGGGAAGAATTGGGACAAAATTGGAAAATTTTGAAGGGACTTTGAAAAAATTTCAACTGGAATTTTAGCAGTTTTTTGACGTGAAATTGTAAACATGTGGACATGGATTTTGAAAATTCTAGAGAGAATTTTAAAAGCTTCAACAGAATTTCAACAATTTTGAGAGGGATTTTAAAAGTTTCAATGGGAATGGGAAGAATTGGGACAAAAATTGGAAAATTTTTAAGGGACTTTGAAAAAATTTCAACTGGAATTTTAGCCATTTTTTTTACGTGAAATTGTAAACATGTGGACATGGATTTTGAAAATTCTAGAGAGAATTTTAAAAGCTTCAAGAGAATTTCAACAATTTTGAGAGGGATTTGAAAAGTTTCAATGGGAATGGGAAGAATTGGGACAAAAATTGGAAAATTTTTAAGGGACTTTGTAAAAATTTCAACTGGAATTTTAGCAATTTTTTTACGTGAAATTGTAAACATGTGGACATGGATTTTGAAAATTCTAGAGAGAATTTTAAAAGCTTCAACAGAATTTCAACAATTTGAGAGGGATTTGAAAAGTTTCAATGGGAATGGGAAGAATTGGGACAGAAATTGGAAAATTTTTAAGGGACTTTGAAAAAATTTCAACTGGAATTTTAGCAATTTTTTATGTGAAATTGTAAACATGTGGCCATGGATTTTGAAAATTCTAGAGAGAATTTTAGAAGCTTCAACAGAATTTCAACAATTTTGAGAGGGATTTGAAAAGTTTCAATGGGAATGGGAAGAATTGGGACAAAAATTGGAAAATTTTTAAGGGACTTTGAAAAATTTCAACTGGAATTTTAGCAATTTTTTTATGTGAAATTGTAAACATGTGGACATGGATTTTGAGAATTCTAGAGAGAATTTTAAAAGCTTCAAGAGAATTTCAACAATTTTGAGAGGGATTTGAAAAGTTTCAATGCGAATGGGAAGAATTGGGACAAAAATTGGAAAATTTTGAAGGGACTCTGAAAAAATTTCAACTGGAATTTTAGCATTTTTTGACGTGAAATTGTAAACATGTGGTCATGGATTTTGAAAATTCTAGAGAGAATTTTAAAAGCTTCAAGAGAATTTCAACAGTTTTGAGAGGGATTTGAAAAGTTTCAATGGGAATGGGAAGAATTGGGACAAAAATTGGAAAATTTTTAAGGGACTTTGAAAAAATTTCAACTGGAATTTTAGCCATTTTTTGACGTGAAATTGTAAACATGTGGACATGGATTTTGAAAATTCTAGAGAGAATTTTAAAAGCTTCAAGAGAATTTCAACAATTTTGAGAGGGATTTGAAAAGTTTCAATGGGAATGGGAAGAATTGGAACAAAAATTGGAAAATTTTTAAGGGACTTTGAAAAAATTTCAACTGGAATTTTAGCCATTTTTTGACGTGAAATTGTAAACATGTGGCCATGGATTTTGAAAATTCTAGAGAGAATTTTAAAAGCTTCAACAGAATTTCAACAATTTTGAGAGGGATTTGAAAAGTTTCAATGGGAATGGGAAGAATTGGGACAAAAATTGGAAAATTTTTAAGGGACTTTGAAAAAATTTCAACTGGAATTTTAGCCATTTTTTGACGTGAAATTGTAAACATGTGGCCATGGATTTTGAAAATTCTAGAGAGAATTTTAAAAGCTTCAACAGAATTTCCACAATTTTGAGAGGGATTTGAAAAGTTTCAATGGGAATGGGAAGAATTGGGACAAAAATTGGAAAATTTTGAAGGGACTTTGAAAAAATTTCAACTGGAATTTTAGCCATTTTTTTATGTGAAATTGTAAACATGTGGACATGGATTTTGAAAATTCTAGAGAGAATTTTAAAAGCTTCAACAGAATTTCAACAATTTTGAGAGGGATTTGAAAAGTTTCAATGGGAATGGGAAGAATTGGGACAGAAATTGGAAAATTTTTAAGGGACTTTGAAAAAATTTCAACTGGAATTTTAGCAATTTTTTATGTGAAATTGTAAACATGTGGCCATGGATTTTGAAAATTCTAGAGAGAATTTTAAAAGCTTCAAGAGAATTTCAACAATTTTGAGAGGGATTTGAAAAGTTTCAATGGGAATGGGAAGAATTGGGACAAAAATTGGAAAATTTTTAAGGGACTTTGAAAAAATTTCAACTGGAATTTTAGCCATTTTTTGACGTGAAATTGTAAACATGTGGACATGGATTTTGAAAATTCTAGAGAGAATTTTAAAAGCTTCAACAGAATTTCCACAATTTTGAGAGGGATTTGAAAAGTTTCAATGGGAATGGGAAGAATTGGGACAAAAATTGGAAAATTTTTAAGGGACTTTGAAAAATTTCAACTGGAATTTTAGCAATTTTTTGACGTGAAATTGTAAACATGTGGACATGGATTTTGAAAATTCTAGAGAGAATTTTAAAAGCTTCAACAGAATTTCCACAATTTTGAGAGGGATTTGAAAAGTTTCAATGGGAATGGGAAGAATTGGAACAAAAATTGGAAAATTTTTAAGGGACTTTGAAAAAATTTCAACTGGAATTTTAGCCATTTTTTTATGTGAAATTGTAAACATGTGGACATGGATTTTGAAAATTCTAGAGAGAATTTTAAAAGCTTCAAGAGAATTTCAACAATTTTGAGAGGGATTTGAAAAATTTCAATGGGAATGGGAAGAATTGGGACAAAAATTGGAAAATTTTTAAGGGACTTTGAAAAATTTCAACTGGCATTTTAGCCATTTTTTGACGTGAAATTGTAAACATGTGGACATGGATTTTGAAAATTCTAGAGAGAATTTTAAAAGCTTCAAGAGAATTTCAACAATTTTGAGAGGGATTTGAAAAGTTTCAATGGGAATGGGAAGAATTGGGACAAAAATTGGAATATTTTTCAGGGACTTTGAAAAAATTTCAACTGGAATTTTAGCCATTTTTTTATGTGAAATTGTAAACATGTGGCCATGGATTTTGAAAATTCTAGAGAGAATTTTAAAAGCTTCAAGAGAATTTCAACAATTTTGAGAGGGATTTGAAAAGTTTCAATGGGAATGGGAAGAATTGGGACAAAAATTGGAAAATTTTTCAGGGACTTTGAAAAAATTTCAACTGGAATTTTAGCCATTTTTTGACGTGAAATTGTAAACATGTGGCCATGGATTTTGAAAATTCTAGAGAGAATTTTAAAAGCTTCAAGAGAATTTCAACAATTTTGAGAGGGATTTGAAAAGTTTCAATGGGAATGGGAAGAATTGGGACAAAAATTGGAAAATTTTGAAGGGACTTTGAAAAAATTTCAACTGGAATTTTAGCAATTTTTTTATGTGAAATTGTAAACATGTGGACATGGATTTTGAAAATTCTAGAGAGAATTTTAAAAGTTTCAACAGAATTTCAACAATTTTGAAAGGGATTTGAAAGTTTCAATGGGAATGGGAAGAATTGGGACAAAAATTGGAAAATTTTGAAGGGACTTTGAAAAAATTTCAACTGGAATTTTAGCCATTTTTTTATGTGAAATTGTAAACATGTGGACATGGATTTTGAAAATTCTAGAGAGAATTTTAAAAGCTTCAAGAGAATTTCAACAATTTTGAGAGGGATTTGAAAAAGTTTCAATGGGAATGGGAAGAATTGGGACAGAAATTGGAAAATTTTTAAGGGACTTTGAAAAAATTTCAACTGGAATTTTAGCAATTTTTTAATGTGAAAATGTAAACATGTGGACATGGATTTTGAAAATTCTAGAGAGAATTTTAAAAGCTTCAACAGAATTCCAACAATTTTGAGAGGGATTTGAAAAGTTTCAATGGGAATGGGAAGAATTGGGACAAAAATTGGAAAATTTTTAAGGGACTTTGTAAAAATTTCAACTGGAATTTTAGCCATTTTTTGACATGAAATTGTAAACATGTGGACATGGATTTTGAAAATTCTAGAGAGAATTTTAAAAGCTTCAACAGAATTTCAACAATTTTGAGAGGGATTTGAAAAGTTTCAATGGGAATGGGAAGAATTGGGACAAAAATTGGAAAATTTTTCAGGGACTTTGAAAAAATTTCAACTGGAATTTTAGCAGTTTTTTGACGTGAAATTGTAAACATGTGGACATGGATTTTGAAAATTCTAGAGAGAATTTTAAAAGCTTCAACAGAATTTCAACAATTTTGAGAGGGATTTTAAAAGTTTCAATGGGAATGGGAAGAATTGGGACAAAAATTGGAAAATTTTTAAGGGACTTTGAAAAAATTTCAACTGGAATTTTAGCCATTTTTTGACGTGAAATTGTAAACATGTGGACATGGATTTTGAAAATTCTAGAGAGAATTTTAAAAGCTTCAAGAGAATTTCAACAATTTTGAGAGGGATTTGAAAAGTTTCAATGGGAATGGGAAGAATTGGGACAAAAATTGGAAAATTTTTAAGGGACTTTGTAAAAATTTCAACTGGAATTTTAGCCATTTTTTACGTGAAATTGTAAACATGTGGACATGGATTTTGAAAATTCTAGAGAGAATTTTAAAAGCTTCAAGAGAATTTCAACAATTTTGAGAGGGATTTGAAAAGTTTCAATGGGAATGGAAGAATTGGGACAAAAATTTGGAAAATTTTTAAGGGACTTTGAAAAAATTTCAACTGGAATTTTTAGCCATTTTTTGACGTGAAATTGTAAACATGTGGACATGGATTTTGAAAATTCTAGAGAGAATTTTAAAGCTTCAACAGAATTTCCACAATTTTGAGAGGATTTGAAAAGTTTCAATGGGAATGGGAAGAATTGGGACAAAAATTGGAAAATTTTTAAGGGACTTTGAAAAAATTTCAACTGGAATTTTAGCCATTTTTTGACGTGAAATTGTAAACATGTGGACATGGATTTTGAAAATTCTAGAGAGAATTTTAAAAGCTTCAAGAGAATTTCAACAATTTTGAGAGGGATTTGAAAAGTTTCAATGGGAATGGGAAGAACTGGGACAAAAATTGGAAAATTATTAAGGGACTTTGAAAAAATTTCAACTGGAATTTTAGAATTTTTTTATGTGAAATTGTAAACATGTGGCCATGGATTTTGAAAATTCTAGAGAGAATTTTAAAAGCTTCAAGAGAATTTCAACAATTTTGAGAGGGATTTGAAAAGTTTCAATGGGAATGGGAAGAATTGGGACAAAAATGGGAAAATTTTTAAGGGACTTTGTAAAAATTTCAACTGGAATTTTAGCAATTTTTTG